>NC_084573.2:2307500-2367500 GCF_033978685.3 Nerophis lumbriciformis
CCCCTTAACACGCTTCAAAACTCACCAAACTGAACGCACACATCAGGACTGGCAAAAATTGCGATCTAATAAAAAAACCTAACCCCAAATTTAAAAATTGCGCTCTAGAGCAATTTTTGAATAAAACAGAGAAAAAACTGCTCCTCGGAAGAAAAAAAATGACAAAACTGCCTGTAACTCCCACTGGGAAGGTCGGAGAGACATAAAACAAAAACCTCTTCGTAGGTCTCACTTAGACCTACATTTCATAAATTGACACCCCCCAGCAAAAATCAACAGGAAGTTTGCTATTCCCCCTTCAAACAAATTTTTTGTAAAAACCGGTCACCTTCCTTCAAAAACTATCTCCTCTGAGCGCGTTTGTCGTTTCGGCTTCAAACTAACACAGGAGAGAGATTAAACCCTTGTGTATAAAATAACAGAACAGCGTTTTAATACCTGCTCCGGTTTTGATTTTATGACCCTTCAAAGACCCGCTGCGCTGATGCTGCTGCGCTGCTGTTTTTTTAAGATGGCTGCTTAAAAGCAGGAAGCACCAGCGTGCCCACACAATGCAGACAAGGTAGGTACACTAGACAAAAGTATTGGGACACTTATGACTACCACCGGACAAAAGTATTGGGACACTTAGGCCGAAAACTGGACAAAAGTATTGGGACACTTGGGACTACAACTTGACAAAAGTATTGGGACACTTAGGACTACAACTTGCCAAAAGTATTGGGACACTTAGGACTAGCACCTGCCAAATACGCGGGCCCGACCAACGCTGCTTGCAGCTTTAATTTTAAATTGCCTTTCAAATGTCTCTTCTTGGTGTTGGCTTTTATCAAATACATTTCGCCAAAAAATGCGACTTGTACTCCAGTGCGACTTATATATGTTTTTTTCCTTCTTTATTATGCATTTTCGGCCGGTGCGACTTATACTCTGGAGCGACTTATACTCCGAAAAATACAGTGTGTGTGTGTGTGTGTGTGTGTGTGTGTGTGTGTGTGTGTGTGTGTGTGTGTGTGTGTGTGTGTGTGTGTGTGTGTGTGTGTGTGTGTGTGTATATATATATATATATATATATATATATATATATATATATATATATATGTTTGTTGGGTTCAATAAGAATCCTGATTCGGATGCGAAACCATTTTTTTTTGTGCACTCCAAATACACGATAATTAAAAAATAATAATGAACAACTAATACTTAAAAAATCCTTCTTTTTTTCTTTTTTTTTACCTGGCATGTCTTAAAAAATAAATAAAATATAAAAAATGAAATACATTTCTAAATAAAAACATTTGTGTATTGTTTTATTAACTGTATTTATTTATTTACACAGAAAAAAATGACATTTATAATTGAATACATTTGTTTTTATGACCTAAACTGTACATTTATAATATAATTTGTAAATAAATTATATGTATGGTTATTATTAATTTTAAGTTGGTTTTTTTTAATAGAAAAAAAAACATTATTTCTTTTTTTAAGGAAAAAAAAAGTTTTAAGACTTGCAGTTTAAAAAAAAAATATATATATATTTTTTTTAATCAATTTACGAAAAGTATTAATTTACAGTCGGGTTCAATAAGAATCCTGATTCGGATACGAAACCATTTTTTTTGTGCACTCCAAATACACGATAATTAAAAAATAATAATGAACAACTAATACTTAAAAAATCCTTCTTCTTTTTTTTTAAACCTGGCATGTCTTAAAAAATAAATACAATATAAAAAATAAAATACATTTCTAAATAAAAACATTTGTGTATTGTTTTATTAACTGAATTTATTTATTTATTTATTTACACAGAAAAAAATGACATTTATAATTGAATACATTTGTTTTTATGACCTAAACTGTACATTTATAATATAATTTGTAAATAAATTATATGTATTGTTATTATTAATTTTAAGGTTTTTTTTATAGAAAAAAAAACATTATTTCTTTTTTTAATGAAAAAAAAAAAGTTTTAAGACTTGCAGTTTTAAAAATATATACCGTATGTATATATATATATATATATATATATATATATATATATATATATATATATATATATATATATATATATATATATAATTTTTTTAAATCAATTTACGAAAAGTATTCATTTACAGTTGGGTTCAATAAGAATCCTGATTCGGATGCGAAACCATTTTTTTTTGTGCACTCCAAATACACGATAATTAAAAAAAAATAATGATCAACTAATACTTAAAAAATCCTTCTTTTTTTTTTAAACCTGCCATGTCTTAAAAAATAAATAAAATATAAAAAATAAAATACATTTCTAAATAAAAACATTTGTGTATTGTTTTATTAACTGTATTTATTTATTTATTTACACAGAAAAAAATGACATTTATAATTGAATACATTTGTTTTTATGACCTAAACTGTACATTTATAATATAATTTGTAAATAAATTATATGTATTGTTATTATTAATTTTAAGTTGTTTTTTTTTATAGAAAAAAAAACATTATTTCTTTTTTTAATGAAAAAAAAAAAGTTTTAAGACTTGCAGTTTTAAAAATATATACCGTATATATATATATATATATATATATTTTTTTTTTTTAAATCAATTTACGAAAAGTATTAATTTACAGTCGGGTTCAATAAGAATCCTGATTCGGATGCAAAACCTTTTTTTTTGTGCACTCCAAATACACAATAATTAAAAAATAATAATAAACAACTAATACTTAAAAAATCCTTCTTCTTTTTTTTTTAAACCTGCCATGTCTTAAAAAATAAATAAAATGTAAAAAATAAAATACATTTCTAAACAAAAACATTTGTGTATTGTTTTTTTAATTGTATTTATTTATTTATTTACACAGAAAAAAATGACATTTATAATTGAATACATTTGTTTTTATGACCTAAACTGTACATTTATAATATAATTTGTAAATAAATTATATGTATTGTTATTATTAATTTTAAGTTGTTGTTTTTTTTATAGAAAAAAAAACATTATTTCTTTTTTTAATGAAAAAAAAAAGTTTTAAGACTTGCAGTTTTAAAAATATATACCGTATACGGTATATATATATATATATATATATATATATATATATATAATTTTTTTTAATCAATTTACGAAAAGTATTAATTTACAGTCGGGTTCAATAAGAATCCTGATTCGGATGCAAAACCATTTTTTTTGTGCACTCCAAATACACGATAATTAAAAAATAATAATAAACAACTAATACTTAAAAAATCCTTCTTCTTTTTTTTTTAAACCTGCCATGTCTTAAAAAATAAAAACAATTTAAAAAAATAAAATACATTTCTAAATAAAAACATTTATGTATTTTTTTTAAAATTTAAATGTATTATTTTTTCAACACAGGAAAAAAAAAGACATTTATAATTGATTACATTTGTTTTTATGACCTAAACTGTACATTTATAATATAATTTGTAAATAAATTATATGTATTGTTATTATTAATTTTAGGTTTGTTTTTTTTATTTGAAAAAAATAATGAATTTTTTTAATGAAAAATTATTATTATTTTTTTTAATGAAAACATTTTTTTTTTTATTGAAAAAAAATGTTTAAGACTGGCAGTCTTAAAAATGTATATGTTACATTTTTTATATATATATATATATATTTAAAAAAATGCCAGTTTACCTGCCTGTACTCAAAACTGAAGAAACGTTAGTTTAAATGTTTGTGAAAACTGCTTTGAATGGAGATTTGATTCTGAATAGAATCGTCACTCCAGGAATGGGAATTGGATGGAATGGTTAGGACAAGCGGTATAAAATGGATGGATGGATGGGTTAGCTTATGTGTTTATATGGTATCTGACGACGCAGAGCACAAGCTGGGTAAAATGTGTCATTTGTCCTGAAGGTGGCGACAAAGACCAGGTTTTGTATGACTGTCAGTAGGGTGAACTTAGTGTGCTTTCCACCCTTCTTGAGACATCAACAAGGAAAAGTAGCTTTCATATGAGGAGGTGTGAACAAGTGATGACATAAATCATGGTCCCAATAACATTGCATCTAATAGAGAATGTCTCATTTGCACCCCTGCTGGTGACATCTATCAAAATGAGGGTGGTCCCAAAAAGGAGGGATTTTTCTAATTGACTGTGTGTCCCTTTTAAAAGTGCTCCCCCTCTGGCCAACATATGAAATAACAAGTGTGTGTAAAAATTTGTAGTGCTCCCCCTCGGGTCAACATATGAAATAACAAGTGTGTGTAAAAATTTGAAGTGCTCCCCCTCGGGTCAACATATGAAATAACAAGTGTGTGTAGACAAAAATTGAAGTGCTCCCCCTCTGGTAAACATATGAAATAACAAGTGTGTCTAAAAATGTGAAGTGATTCCCCCTCTGGTCAACATATGAAATAACAAGTGTGTGTAAGAAATTTGAAGTTCTCTCCCTCGGGTCAACATACGAAATAACAAGTGTGTGTAAAAATTTGAAGTGCTCCCCCCCTCTGGTCAACATATGAAATAACAAGTGTGTGTAAGAAATTAAAATGCGTCGTCTTTGGCCAAAATTAATAATACAAAAATTAAAAAAAAAATGTATATCGAGACATGCTGTAATAACTTGAAGTAAATAATGAAGATTAAAAAACAATTCCAAACAAAATATTGAAGAAAAAAAATAGTATGTATACATTATCAATGTTGTAAATACAAATCTTTATATATCGAGAAAGACTGGTCCTAAAGAGGTAGGCATTTTTCTCAGGTCCCAAGAATGTCAGAAATACAAGAAAATGTGTGTGTGTGTGTGTGTGTGTGTTGCGTGTAGGACTTGAGGAACCAACTGTACGAGTCGTACTACCTGAACTTCA
Source organism: Nerophis lumbriciformis (assembly GCF_033978685.3). Lineage (NCBI taxonomy): Eukaryota > Metazoa > Chordata > Actinopteri > Syngnathiformes > Syngnathidae > Nerophis > Nerophis lumbriciformis. The sequence continues at coordinate 2,312,348 of NC_084573.2, forward strand.
TCTCCGCCATCAGTCGAAGTAAACTGGAGGACATCGCCAGCGCCGCTCTGGCCGCCAACGCCGTCAGCCAAGTGACCAAGGTTACCCTCGCACACAATAAACGTGTCGACGCCCACTGATTGCCGGTGTGTGTGTGTGTGTGTCAGGTGTACGACCAGTACCTGAACTTCATCACTCTGGAGGACGACATGTTCATCCTGTGCCACCAAAACAAGGAGCTCATCTCCTACCACGGTAACTGTCGACTGCCGCCCTTTTGGCGCAGCGCCATCGCATGACCCAAACTGTCCCCCATGGCAGCCATCAACAGAGGGGACATCCTGGACACGGACATGGAGGCCATCATGGACACCATCGTGGACAGCCTCTTCTGCTTCTTCGTCACGCTGGGTGTGTGTGTGTGTGTGTGTGTGTGTGTGTGTGTGTCCTACTTACAGCGTGTGCGGCCTGACATCATCGCTGTGTTTGTGTGTGTGTGCGTGCAGGAGCTGTGCCCATCATTCGTTGTCCCCGTGGTAACGCAGCAGAGATGGTGGCCGTGGTGAGTGCACCATCACATGTGATGTCTCCGCCTATAGTCGGAAACCCCTCTTTTTTTTTTATCTCTGTAAAAATATTAACCTTGGTGAAATGTCACTGTGTGTGGAGTAACACCCGCTATGTAACACTTGGTGTGACGTAGAAGCTGGACAAGAAGCTCCGGGAGAACCTGCGCGACGCCAGGAACAGCCTCTTCACAGGAGACAACATGGCCGCCGGACAGTTCAGGTAGAGGGAGAGCACAGGTGCTAAACAACCAGCTTTTTGCTCATTTTGCAGCACAAATCATCAGTTTGTGAATCAATTTACGAAAAGTGTTAAGCAATTTACAGTTGGGTTCAATAAGTATCCTGATTCGGATGCAAAACCATTTTTTTTGTGCACCATACTTGCCAACCTTGAGACCTCCGATTTCGGGAGGGGGGAGGGCGTGGTTGGGGGCGTGGTTAAGAGGGGAGGAGTATATTTACAGCTATAATTCACTAAGTCAAGTATTTCATATTATATATATATTAGAGATGCGCGGATAGGCAATTATTTCATCCGCAACCGCATCAGAAAGTCGTCAACCATCCGCCATCCACCCGATGTAACATTTGATCAGAACCGCACCCGCCCGTTGTTATATATCTAATATAGACGATGCAAGGCATTAGTGAGGTTATAAAGCTTTTGCCTGTTAAAGAAAGGAGACTGATCCAATGCAGCACAGACACATACCTGCCAACTACTCCGGTTTTCCCGTATTTAGTACGGTTTTCATCAACCTATTCCGGGTTACGGTTGCAGTGATAAAAAATACGGTTTTTCATTAATTAAAAAAATTTTTTTTTTAAACAATGACAATCGACACTGCTTCCCGTAACTTCCTGTCGAGCCATTCCGAATGCCTTGCGCGAGGCTATTTATAGCACCGCTGCCAAGCACGAGGCACCTGTTGCCCATTGTTTCCAAACGAGCGAACGATTATGGAATCACCCGGAGAAAAATCGCAAACGAGTCTTAAACCGAAAAGAAAACTGCAGTCATTCCGTGAAGAATATTCAAAAGCCTATCCGGGAATAATTATCCGTTCCAAAAAGGGTGAAAACTATGCGAATTGCACCTTGTGCAGACAAGATTTTTCGATCGGACACGGAGGAATTAGCGATGTAAAAGACCACGTCGGGACAAAAAAACACAAGTCTAATGCCGTTGCTAGCGATACAAGTGGAAAACTTTGGATTTTAGCCGCAAAAAGGTAATGACACCAATGTTATCTATTGGAATTGTTTAGTACTGTTATGCTGTTAAAAGTGTTTATACTATTTATGCTTTCAAGTCCAAGTTGAAGAAATCTTGTTAAATGTTGACAGCATAACTACCAAAATACAGAAGTATGTCCTTAATATTTTTGCAGTGCTATTTCTGTTGAAAAGTTCAAATGATTACATTAGAGATGTGATGTGCCACTTTTCAAGTGTCTGATGGCTTCAATTAATTTTCATTCATTTTTCATATTTTGAATTCTTTTGAAAGGCTTACAAAAAAAACTACATTTGAATTGTAATTCCATGCTATTGACAGGACTATTAATTTTAATGAAGTTAGCTTACCATGTTTACAGTATGATAATTGTGATAGAAATGTGAATTTTAGGCACAGAATATTTTTTACAATTGAACAAGGCAGTAGATTATACAAGCTTGGACAGAAAGTTAATAATGACACCCATTTTTTTTTTGTTTTTGGAATTGTTTAGTACTGTTTTACCATTTGTTTACTGTAAAAAGTGTTTATACTTTCAATGAACAAATTGAAGTCTTGTGAAAGGTTGACAGGATAACTGGCATTAACTGTCAAAATAATTTCAAACTATTGAAGTTAGCTTACAGAATAAACATGTCAATCAACCCATATGATTTTTGCTGTAATATTTTTGTTTTGAAAAGTCACTGTGACTGATAGAAAAGTGATGGTTTTAGCAACATTTTAACCTGTCTGAATGCTAATAATCATTTTGCGTCGGGGGGGCGAAGCTGAACCCCCCACCAGGACTTTGTCCTGGACCTACCGGGGCCTGCGGCCCCTGGACCCTGGCTACTAGGTTTTTCTGATTTCAAAAGTTGGCAGGTATGTATATATATATATATATATATATATATATATATATATATATATATATATATATATATATATATATATATATATAAAATAAATACTTGAATTTCAGTGTTCATTTATTTACACATATACACACAGATAACACTCATCTACTCATTGTTGAGTTAAAGGTTGAATTGTCCATCCTTGTTCTATTCTCTGTCACTGTTTTTCTAACCATGCTGATGATGCATTGCTGTGTGGCACGCACAAAAGTGCTTTCATCAAATGCACTAGATGGCAGTATTGTCCTGTTTAAGAGTGTCACAACATTGCTGTTTTACGGCAGACGAACTGCTTTACGGTAGACGTGACTGCTGTTGTTGTGTGTTGTTGCCGCGCTGGGTCTGGGAGGACGTTAATGAAACTGCCTAACGATAAACCCACATAAGAAACCAAGAACTCGCCCTCTCTCATTCTACAGTTATAACGTGATTGGGCAGGTACGCTGTTTATTTTGTGGGAAAGCTTGAATTTCGGGATATTTTCGGGAGAAAATTTGTCCCGGGAGGTTTTCGGGAGAGGTGCTGAATTTCGGTAGTCTCCCGGAAAATCCGGGAGGGTTGGCAAGTGTGCCCTAATACACAATAATTAAAAAATAATAAAAAACTAATACATTAAATTAAAAAACTAATTTGAAATTTTTTTTTAAACCTGCCATTTCTTAAAAAAATAAAATATATTTCCAATTAAAAACATTTATGTATAATTATTTTAATTATAATTTATTATTATTTTTAACACAAAATGACAATTATAATTGAAAAAAATAGTTTTTATAATTTTGTGGAACCAAAGCTGTACATTTATAATACAATTTATATATGTATTATATAAATACATATATAATACATTATATTGTATATGTATTTATAATTTAATATATAATATATATCATTGTATATATTATAATATTTATATTTATAATTATATTTATCATTTATTTATTTATATAAATATAATATATTTATTATATTAAATACATATAATAAATTATATGTATTTAATTTTTTATTAAATACATATAAATATGATTTTATATGTATTTAATATACAATTATATTAATACATATAATTCTAATATATGTTAATACACAATAAATAAAAAATAATAAAAAACAACTAATACATTAAATTAAAAATCAAATTTTTCATTTTTTTTTAAACCTGCCATTTCTTAAAAAAATAAAATATATTTCCAATTAAAAACATTTATGTATAATTATTTTAATTATAATTTATTATTATTTTTAACACAAAATGAAAATTATAATTGAAAAAAATAGTTTTTATAATTTTGTGGAACCTCAGCTGTACATTTATAATACAATTTATATATGTATTATATAAATACATATATAATACATTATATTATATATGTATTTATAATTTAATATGTAATATATATCATTATATATATTATAATATTTATATTTATAATTATATAAATATAATATATTTATTATATTAAATACATATAATAAATTATATGTATTTAATATACAAATATAATAATACATATAATTTTAATAAATTATATGTATTGTTATAATTAATTTTAAGGTGTTTTTTTTTTTTTTAAATAACAATGAAAACAAAATGAAAATTATAATTGAAAAAAATAGTTTTTATAATTTTGTGGAACCTAAGCTTTACATTTATAATACAGTTTATATATGTATTATATAAATACATATATAATACATTATATTTTATATGTATTTATAATTTAATATATAATATATATTATAATATTTATAATTATATAAATATATTATATTAAATACATATAATAAATTATATGTATTTAATATACAATTATATTAATACATATAATTTTAATAAATTATATGTATTGTTATAATTAATTTTAAGGTGTTTTCTTTTTTTAATAAAAATTAAAACAAAATGACAATTATAATTGAAAAAAAATAGTTTTTATAATTTTGTGGAACCTAAGCTTTACATTTATAATACAATTTATATATGTATTATATAAATACATATATAATACATTATATTATATATGTATTTATAATTTAATATATAATATATATCATTATATATATTATAATATTTATATTTATAATTATATAAATATATTTATTATATTAAATACATATAATAAATTATATGTATTTAATATACAATTATATTAATACATATAATTTTAATAAATTATATGTATTGTTATAATTAATTTTAAGGTGTTTTTTTTTTAAATAAAAATGAAAATTATAATTGAAAAAAATAGTTTTTATAATTTTGTGGAACCTAAGCTTTACATTTATAATACAATTTATATATGTATTATATAAATACATATATAATACATTATATTTTATATGTATTTATAATTTAATATATAATATATATCATTATATATATTATAATATTTATAATTATATAAATATATTTATTATATTAAATACATATAATAAATTATATGTATTTAATATACAATTATATTAATACATATAATTTTAATAAATTATATGTATTGTTATAATTAATTTTAAGGTGTTTCTTTTTATATATATAAAAAAAAAAAAAATCTTTTTTTAATGAAAAAATATATTTTTAAGACTGCCAGTCTTAAAAATGTATATGTTAATTTTTTTTTAATTAAAAAAAAAAGCCTGTTTAATGCACCGGTACTCAAAACTGAAGAAACGTTAGTTTAAATGTTTGTGAAAACTGAACAAGTTTTTGTCAAGCTTGAGCAGCCCTTTGAGACACTTGCGATGAAGGGTTGTATAAATAAACATTGATTGATTGATGCTTGTCAATGGTATTTGGTTAATGACATCAAAACAATGTCCACCTGTCTCCCCGCGCAGCTTCCAGAGACCTCTCTTCGTCCTGGCCGACCGCAACATGGACATGGCCACGCCCCTTCACCACACCTGGACCTATCAGGCGCTGATCCACGACGTGCTGGTGAGCGTCCAATAGGCACGTCCGACGACGTAACAAGCGCGTGAAAGCGTGTGCCGCTGTCCGCCAGGACTTTCACCTGAACAGGGTGACCATGGAGGAGGGCGCGGGGGCGGATCCGTCTCCCGCCGGCGCCAGACCCAAGAAGAAGAGCAGGAGGACGCTGGACCTGACGGCCGCCGACAGGTTCTGGCAGAAGCACAAGGGCAGGTGAGTCGCCGAAGAGCGGGGTTGGCCAGAGCGCACTTAGTCACCGGCCGGGTGTGGCAGTCCCTTTCCAGAGGTGGCGGAGTCGGTCCAGGAGGAGTTGGACAAGTACAGGGCGCAGGAGGACGAGGTCAAACGTCTGAAGAGCATCATGGTGAGGGATGTGACATCTCCACCTGCACCTTCTGCACCTGCTGAGTGCTCTGTGTCTCTGTGGGCAGGGCCTGGAGGGCGAGGACGACGGCGCCATCAGCATGCTGTCAGACAACACCGCCAAGCTCACCTCCGCCGTCAGGTGAGGCTCCTCACGCACACCTGGAGACTTCTGTCTGGCCAGCAGGGCGGCGCCAAACACAGCAGTTGAACCTCCAACACCAGGAGTGGGACTTTATATATTCTATATTAATAATAATACTAATAATAATAATTATGATAAACACAACACCAGGAGTGTAACTTTATATATTCTATATTAATAATAATAATAATTCTAATAATAATTCTAATAAACACAACACCAGGAGTGTGACTTTATATATTCTATATTAATAATAATAATTGTAATAAACACAACACCAGGAGGGTAACTTTATGTATTTTATATTAATAATACTACTAATAATAATAATTATGATAAACACAACACCAGGAGTGTGACTTTATATATTCTATATTAATAATAATAATAATAATAATAATAATAATGATTATAATAAACACAACACCAGAAGGATAACTTTATATATTCTATATTAATAATACTACTACTAATAATAATTATGATAAACACAACACCAGGAGTGTGACTTTATATATTCTATATTAATAATAATAATAATAATTGTAATAAACACAACACCAGGAGGGTAACTTTATGTATTTTATATTAATAATACTACTAATAATAATAATTATGATAAACACAACACCAGGAGTGTGACTTTATATATTCTATATTAATAATAATAATAATAATAATAATAATGATTATAATAAACACAACACCAGAAGGATAACTTTATATATTCTATATTAATAATACTACTACTAATAATAATTATGATAAACACAACACCAGGAGTGTGACTTTATATATTCTATATTAATAATAATAATAATAATTGTAATAAACACAACACCAGGAGGGTAACTTTATGTATTTTATATTAATAATACTACTACTAATAATAATTATGATAAACACAACACCAAGAGTGTGACTTTATATATTCTATATTAATAATAATAATAATAATTGTAATAAACACAACACCAGAAGGATGACTTTATATATTCTATATTAATAATACTATTACTAATAATAATTCTAATAAACACAACACCAGGAGTGTGACTTTATATATTCTATATTAATAATAATAATAATAATAATAATAATTGTAATAAACACAACACCAGGAGGGTAACTTTATGTATTTTATATTAATAATACTACTACTAATAATAATTATGATAAACACAACACCAGGAGTGTGACTTTATATATTCTATATTAATAATAATAATAATAATTGTAATAAACACAACACCAGAAGGATGACTTTATATATTCTATATTAATAATACTATTACTAATAATAATTCTAATAAACACAACACCAGGAGTGTGACTTTATATATTCTATATTAATACTACTACTACTACTAATAATAATAATAAACACAACACCAGGAGGGTAACTTTATATATTCTATATTAATAATTATACTACTAATAATAATTATGATAAACACAACACCAGGAGTGTGACTTTATATATTCTATATTAATGATAATAATAATAATTGTAATAAACACAACACCAGGAGGGTAACTTTATATATTCTATATTAATAATAATAATTCTAATAAACACAACACCAGGAGTGTGACTTTATATATTCTATATTAATAATACTAATAATAATAATAATGATAAACGCAACACCAGGAGTGTGACTTTATATATTCTATATTAATAATACTAATAATTATGATAAACGCAACACCAGGAGTGTAACTTTATATATTCTATATTAATAATACTACTACTAATAATAATAATAATTCTAATAAACACAACACCAGGAGTTTGACTTTATATATTCTATATTAATATTAATAATAATTATAATAAACACAACATCAAGAGTGTGACTTTATATATTCTATATTAATAATACTACTACTAATAATAATTATGATAAACACAACACCAGGAGTGTGAGTTTATATATTCTATATTAATGATAATAATAATTCTAATAAACACAACACCAGGAGTGTAACTTTATATTTTCTATATTAATAATACTACTACTACTAATAATAATTATTATAATAAACACAACACCAGGAGTGTGACTTTATATATTCTATATTAATAATACTAATAATTATGATAAACGCAACACCAGGAGTGTAACTTTATATATTCTATATTAATAATAACAATAATAATAATTCTAATAAACACAACACCAGGAGTGTAAATTTATATATTCTATATTAATAATAATACTACTACTACTAATAATAATTCTAATAAACACAACACCAGGAGTGTGACTTTATATATTCTATATTCATATTAATAATGATTATAATAAACACAACATCAAGAGTGTGACTTTATATATTCTATATTAATAATACTACTACTAATAATAATTATGATAAACACAACACCAGGAGTGTGACTTTATATATTCTATATTAATGATAATAATAATTCTAATAAACACTACACCAGGAGTGTAACTTTATATTTTCTATATTAATAATACTACTACTAATAATAATAATTATTATAATAAACACAACACCAGGAGTGTGACTTTATATATTCTATATTAATAATACTAATAATTATGATAAACGCAACACCAGGAGTGTAACTTTATATATTCTATATTAATAATAATAATAATAATAATTCTAATAAACACAACACCAGGAGTGTAAATTTATATATTCTATATTAATAATAATACTACTACTACTAATAATAATTCTAATAAACACAACACCAGGAGTGTGACTTTATATATTCTATATTCATATTAATAATGATTATAATAAACACAACATCAAGAGTGTGACTTTATATATTCTATATTAATAATACTACTACTAATAATAATTATGATAAACACAACACCAGGAGTGTGACTTTATATATTCTATATTAATGATAATAATAATTCTAATAAACACTACACCAGGAGTGTAACTTTATATTTTCTATATTAATAGTACTGCTACTACTAATAATAATTATTATAATAAACACAACACCAGGAGTGTGACTTTATATATTCTATATTAATAATACTAATAATTATGATAAACGCAACACCAGGAGTGTAACTTTATATATTCTATATCAATAATAATAATAATAATAATTCTAATAAACACAACACCAGGAGTGTAACTTTATATATTCTATATTAATAATAATACTACTACTAATAATAATAATTCTAATAAACACAACACCAGGAGTGTAACTTTATATATTCTATATTAATATTAATAATAATTATAATAAACACAACATCAAGAGTGTGACTTTATATATTCTATATTAATAATACTACTACTAATAATAATTATGATAAACACAACACCAGGAGTGTGACTTTATATATTCTATATTAATAATAATAATAATAATTGTAATAAACAACACCAGGAGGGTAACTTTATATATTCTATATTAATAATAATCATTCTAATAAACACAACACCAGGAGTGTGACTTTATATATTCTATATTAATAATACTAATAATACTAATTATGATAAACGCAACACCAGGAGTGTAACTTTATATATTCTATATTAATAATAATAATAATTCTAATAAACAACACCAGGAGTGTGACTTTATATATTCTATAATAATAATACTACTAATAATAATAATTATAATAAACACAACATCAAGAGTGTAACTTTATATATTCTATTTTAATACTACTACTAATAATGATTCTAATAAACACAACACCAGGAGTCTGACTTTATATATTCTATATTAATAATAATAATAATAAACACACAAGTATTGTGACTTTATATATTCTATATTAATATTACAACTAATAATACTAATAATTCTAATAAACACAACACCAGAAGTGTAACTTTATATATTTTTGTATTTTTGATAACAATAATAAACACAAGACCAGGATTGTAACTTTATATATTCTATACTACCGTATTTTCCGCACCATAAGGCGCACCTAAAAACCACAAATTTTCTCAAAAGCTAACAGTGCGCCTTATAACCCGGTGCGCTTTATTACGATTCATTTTCATAAAGTTTCGATCTCGCAACTTCGGTAAACAGCCGCCATCTTTTTTCCCGGTAGAACAGGAAGCGCTTCTTCTTCTACGCAAGCAACCGCCAAGGAAAGCACCCGCCAAGGAAAGCACCCGCCCCCATAGAACAGGAAGCGCTTCACCCGCCCCCATAGAAAAGGAAGCGCTTCACCCGCCCCCGGAAGAAGAAGAAAAAACGCGCGGATATCACCGTACGTTTCATTTCCTGTTTACATCTGTAAAGACCACAAAATGGCTCCTACTAAACGATCTGGTTCATAAAAAGACGCAATCTCTCCATCCGCACACGGATTACTACCGTATTTCACAGCAACTGAACCGCACTGTGGAACGGGAGCACGTACGGTGAATATTCGCTCCACAGGGAATGAGAAGTCATCCTTCACTGTGGTTCTAGCTTGCCATGCTAACTTCCACCCATGGTGATATTCAAAAGGAAGACCTTGCCAAAAGAGACCTTTCCAGCCGGCGTCATCATAAAAGCTAACTCGAAGGGATGGATGGATGAAGAAAAGATGAGCGAGTGGTTAAGGGAAGTTTACGCGAAGAGGCCGGGTGGCTTTTTTCACACAGCTCCGAAGGCGAACACACCTTCACTAAGACGGGCAGACAGCCTCGGACGACATACGCCAACATCTGCCAGTGGATCGTAAATGCCTGGGCAGATATTTCGGTCACAACTGTGGTCCGAGCTTTCCGGAAGGCAGGATTCACAGAACAACAGCGACACTGACTCCCGATGACTTCTACGAGACGGAACCGGCCATTTTGGATACCACGCTTGCACAACTTTTCAATTCGGACACCGAAGACGAAGAATTCGAAGGATTTACGAATGAAGAATAACTTCAGAAGGTGAGCGCTATGTTTATTTTGTGTGTTGTGACATTAACGTTAAAGCAACATTATGTTGCTATTGTTCTACACCATTTTGAATTTTACTATGTTTGTGATTGCACATTTGTACATTTTGGGACAGAGTTGTTAGAACGCTGGTTTTCAATATATTATTAAAGTTTGACTGAACTATCTGACTGTTTTTTTGACATTCACTTTAGCGCAGCGTTTTTTTGACATTCACTTTAGCGCAGCGTAGGCGCGGCTTTTAGTCCGGGGCGGCTTATTGGTGGACAAAATTATGAAATATGTAATTCATAGAAGGTGCGGCTAATAATCCGGTGCGCCTTATAGTGCGGAAAATACGGTAATACTATTAATAAATGTAATAAACACAACACCAGGAGTGTAACTTTATATTAATAATACTAATAAACACATGATGGTGGTAAGTTCCATCTGCCCTGTGGTAGACTGATGGAAACATGGCTACTACCACCACCATTATTTTATACTCATACACCATTCATTCATTCATATTCATGCACCAAACATTCCTTCATATTCATACACTAAACATTCATTCATTCTTACACCAATCTCATTTATTCATATTCATACAACATTCATTCATATTCATACACCAAGCATTCATATTCAGACACAAAACACTTATTCATTCATACACCAAACATTCATTCATTCATACACCAAATATTAATTCATTCATATACAAAACATTCATTCATTCATATTCATACACCAAACATCCATTCATATTTATACACCAGACATTCATTAATTCATACACCAAACATTCATTCATATTCATACACCAAAACATTCATTCATACATACACCAAACATTCATTCATTCATACACCAAACATTAATTCATATTCATACACCAAAACATTCATTCATACATACACCAAACATTCATTCATTCATACACCAAACATTCAATCATTCATACACCAAACATTCATTCATTCATACACCAAACATTCAATCATTCATACACCATTCATTCATTCATGCAGACACCAAACATTCATTCATTCATTCATACACCAAACATTCATTCATATCATCATGTTTGGTGTATGTACACACACACACACACATACACCAAACATTCATTCATACATACACCAAACATTAATTCATTTATTCATACACCAAACATTCATTCATGCATTCATACACCAAACATTCATTCATATTCATACAGCAAACATTCATTCATACATACACCAAACATTCATTAATTCATACACCAAACATTCATTCATATTCATACACCAAACATTCATTCATTCATACACCAAACATTCATTCATATTCATACACCAAACATTCATTCATACATACACCAAACATTCATTCATTTATTCATACACCAAACATTCATTCATTCATACATACACCAAACATTCATTAATTCATACACCAAACATTATTTCATTCATTCATACACCAAACATTCATTCATATTCATACACCAAACATTAATTCATACATACACCAAACATTCATTCATTTATTCATACACCAAACATTCATTCATATTCATACACCAAACATTCATTGATATTCATACACCAAACGTTATTTCATTCATTCATACACCAAACATTATTTCATTCATTCATACACCAAACATTCATTCATATTCATACACCAAACATTAATTCATACATACACCAAACATTCATTCATTTATTCATACACCAAACATTCATTCATATTCATACACCAAACGTTATTTCATTCATTCATACACCAAACATTATTTCATTCATTCATACACCAAACATTCAGTCCTATGCATACACCAAACATTCATTCATTCATACACCAAACATTAATTCATTCATTCATACATACACCAAACATTCATTAATTTATTCATACACCAAACATTCATTCATTCATACACCATTCATTCATCCATGCAGACACCAAACATTCATTCATTCATACACCAAACATTCATTCATATTCATACACCAAACATTCATTCATATTCATACACCAAACATTCATTAATTTATTCATACACCAAACATTCATTCATTCATACATACACCAAACATTCATTAATTCATACACCAAACATTATTTAATTCATTCATACACCAAACATTCATTCATATTCATACACCAAACATTAATTCATACATACACCAAACATTCATTCATTTATTCATACACCAAACATTCATTCATATTCATACACCAAATGTTATTTCATTCATTCATACACCAAACATTATTTCATTCATACATACACCAAACATTCATTAATTCATACACCAAACATTCATTCATATTCATACACCAAACATTCATTCATTCATACACCAAACATTCATTCATATTCATACACCAAACATTCATTCATACATACACCAAACATTCATTCATTTATTCATACACCAAACATTCATTCATTCATACATACACCAAACATTCATTAATTCATACACCAAACATTATTTCATTCATTCATACACCAAACATTCATTCATATTCATACACCAAACATTAATTCATACATACACCAAACATTCATTCATTTATTCATACACCAAACATTCATTCATATTCATACACCAAACATTCATTGATATTCATACACCAAACGTTATTTCATTCATTCATACACCAAACATTATTTCATTCATTCATACACCAAACATTCATTCATATTCATACACCAAACATTAATTCATACATACACCAAACATTCATTCATTTATTCATACACCAAACATTCATTCATATTCATACACCAAACGTTATTTCATTCATTCATACACCAAACATTATTTCATTCATTCATACACCAAACATTCAGTCCTATGCATACACCAAACATTCATTCATTCATACACCAAACATTAATTCATTCATTCATACATACACCAAACATTCATTAATTTATTCATACACCAAACATTCATTCATTCATACACCATTCATTCATCCATGCAGACACCAAACATTCATTCATTCATACACCAAACATTCATTCATATTCATACACCAAACATTCATTCATATTCATACACCAAACATTCATTAATTTATTCATACACCAAACATTCATTCATTCATACATACACCAAACATTCATTAATTCATACACCAAACATTATTTAATTCATTCATACACCAAACATTCATTCATATTCATACACCAAACATTAATTCATACATACACCAAACATTCATTCATTTATTCATACACCAAACATTCATTCATATTCATACACCAAATGTTATTTCATTCATTCATACACCAAACATTATTTCATTCATTCATACACCAAACATTCAGTCCTATGCATACACCAAACATTCATTCATTCATACACCAAACATTCATTCATTCATACACCAAACATTCATTCATTCATTCATACACCAAACATTCATTCATTCATTCATACACCAAACATTCATTCATACATACACCAAACATTCATTAATTTATTCATACACCAAACATTCATTCATTCATACACCATTCATTCATCCATGCAGACACCAAACATTCATTCATTCATACACCAAACATTCATTCATATTCATACACCAAACATTCATTCATATTCATACACCAAACATTCATTAATTTATTCATACACCAAACATTCATTCATTCATACATACACCAAACATTCATTAATTCATACACCAAACATTATTTCATTCATTCATACACCAAACATTCATTCATATTCATACACCAAACATTCATTCATACATACACCAAACATTCATTCATTTATTCATACACCAAACATTCATTCATATTCATACACCAAACATTAATTCATACATACACCAAACATTCATTCATTTATTCATACACCAAACATTCATTCATATTCATACACCAAACGTTATTTCATTCATTCATACACCAAACATTATTTCATTCATTCATACACCAAACATTCATTCATATTCATACACCAAACATTAATTCATACATACACCAAACATTCATTCATTTATTCATACACCAAACATTCATTCATATTCATACACCAAACATTAATTCATACATACACCAAACATTCATTCATTTATTCATACACCAAACATTCATTCATATTCATACACCAAACGTTATTTCATTCATTCATACACCAAACATTATTTCATTCATTCATACACCAAACATTCATTCATTCATACACCAAACATTCATTCATTCATACACCAAACAATATTCATTCATTCATACACCAAATATTCATTCATATTCATACACCAAACATTCATTCATTCATACACCAAACATTCATTCATTCATACACCAAACATTCATTCATTCATACACCAAACATTCATTCATATTCATACACCAAACATTCATTCATTCATACACCAAACATTCATTCATTCATACACAAACATTCATTCATTCATACACCAAACATTCATTCATATTCATGCACCAAACATTCATTCATTCATACACCAAACATTCATTCATTCATACACAAACATTCATTCATTCATACACCAAACATTCATTCATTCATACACCAAACATTCATTCATATTCATACACCAAACATTCATTCATTCATTCATACACCAAATATCAATTCGTATTCATACACCAAACATTAATTCGTACATCCATACACCAAACATTCATTCATTCATACACCAAACATTCATTCATATTCATGCACCAAACATTCATTCATTCATACACCAAACATTCATTCATTCATACACAAACATTCATTCATTCATACACCAAACATTCATTCATTCATACACCAAACATTCATTCATATTCATACACCAAACATTCATTCATTCATTCATACACCAAATATCAATTCGTATTCATACACCAAACATTAATTCGTACATCCATACACCAAACATTCATTCATTCATACACCAAACATTAATTCATATTCATACACCAAACATTCATTCATATTCATACACCAAACATTCATTCATTCATTCATACACCAAATATAAATTCGTATTCATACATCCATACACCAAACATTCATTCATTCATACATACACCAAACATTCATTCATATTCATACACCAAACATTCATTCATACATACACCAAACATTCATTCATACATCCACCATTCATTCATTCATTCATACACCAAACATTCATTCATATTCATACATCAAACATACCAAACATTCATTCATCCATACACCAACATTGGTTCACATGACATTGACATACCAAGCACATACACACACACACACACACACACACACACACACACACACACACACACACACACACACTCACTCACTCACTCACTCACTCACTCACTCACACACTAACTAACACACTTGTGTGTGGTTGTTGTGTAGTTCTCTGCCTGAGCTGCTGGAGAAGAAGCGTCTGATCGACCTGCACACCAACGTGGCCACGGCCGTGCTGGACCACATCAAGGTAAGAACACATCAAGGTAACAACACGTCAAGGTAACAACACGTCAAGGTAACAACACGCCTGACGGAATGTTCCCCGCCGTCACCTCGCCTCTTTCTGTCCTCAGACTCGAAAGCTGGACCTTTATTTTGAATATGAGGAGAAACTGATGAGCAAGTCCACTTTGGACAAATCCCTGCTGGACATCATCAGTGACCCTGATGGTGTGTACACACACACACACACACACACACACACACACACACACACACACACACACACACACACACACACACACACACACTTGTGTGTTTGTCTTTATGTATGTGTGTGGACCAACTGTGTGCTTGTGTGTTTGTCTTTCTGTACTTGTGTGGACCAACTGTGTGCTTGTGTGTTTGTCTTTCTGTACTTGTGTGGACCAACTGTGTGCTTGTGTGTTTGTCTTTATGTACTTGTGTGGACCAACTGTGTGCTTGTGTGTTTGTCTTTCTGTACTTGTGTGGACCAACTGTGTGTTTGTGTTTGTCTTTCTGTACTTGTGTGGACCAACTGTGTGTTTGTGTGTTTGTCTTTCTGTACTTGTGTGGACCAACTGTGTGCTTGTGTGTTTGTCTTTCTGTACTTGTGTGGACCAACTGTGTGCTTGTGTGTTTGTCTTTCTGTACTTGTGTGGACCAACTGTGTGCTTGTGTGTTTGTCTTTCTGTACTTGTGTGGACCAACTGTGTGCTTGTGTGTTTGTCTTTCTGTACTTGTGTGGACCAACTGTGTGTTTGTGTTTGTCTTTCTGTACTTGTGTGGACCAACTGTGTGTTTGTGTGTTTGTCTTTCTGTACTTGTGTGGACCAACTGTGTGTTTGTGTGTTTGTCTTTCTGTACTTGTGTGGACCAACTGTGTGCTTTGGTTGTTGTCTTTCTGTACTTGTGTGGACCAACTGTGTGCTTGTGTGTTTGTCTTTCACTGCTTGTGTGGACCCACTTGTGCGCGCGCCAGCCGGCACTCCAGAGGACAAGATGCGACTCTTCCTCATCTACTACATCACAGCCCAGCAGCCTCCTTCTGAGGTAAGACCCAAGCGCTACCTCACGTCACGCTTCTAAGTTTGCCGCGTCACTCTTTAAATACCTTTTCAGGCTTGTGTCTTACAAGCAATACAAGCCGTCCTCAAACTAAATGTCCTCCAATCAGCACACTATCTTTGCTATTTTAGTCATATACAAAAGATCCTGATTGCTTCACCTGGCCCAGGATCTTCAGCTCTCACTGGATCGGTTCGCGACTGGGATGAGAATCAGCACCTCCCAAGTCCGAGTCCATGGTTCTCACCCGGTAAAGGGTGGAGTGCCATCTCCGGGTTGGGGAGGAGATCTTGCCCCAAGTGGAGGAGTTCAAGTACCTCGGAGTCTTGTTCACGAGTGAGGGAAGAGTGGATGGTGAGATCGACAGGCGGATCGGTGCGGCGTCTTCAGTAACTGTATCGATCCGTTGTGGTGAAGAAGGAGCTGAGCCGGAAGGCAAAGCTCTCAGTTTACCGGTCGATCTACGTTCCCATCCTCACCTATGGTCATGAGCTTTGGGTTATGACCGAAAGGACAAGATCGCGGCCGAAATGAGTTTCCTCCGCCGGTTGGCGGGTCTCTCCCTTAGAGATAGGGTGAGAAACTCTGTCATCCGGGAGGAACTCAAAGTAAAGCTGCTGCTCCTCCACATGGAGAGGAGAGCTTGCCCCAAGTGGAGGAGTTCAAGTACCTAGGAGTCTTGCTCACTAGTGAGGGAAGAGTGGATGGTGAGATTGTCTTCAGTAATGCGGACGCTGTATCGATCCGTTGTGGTGAAGAAGGAGCTGAGCCGGAAGGCAAAGCTCTCAGTTTACCGGTCGATCTACGTTCCCATCCTCACCTATGGTCATGAGCTTTGGGTTGTAACTGAAAGGACAAGATCACCGGTACAAGTGGCCCAAATGAGTTTCCTCCGCCGGTTGGCGGGTCTCTCCCTTAGAGATAGGGTGAGAAGCTCTGTCATCCGGGAGGAACTCAGAGTAAAGCTGCTGCTCCTCCACACGGAGAGGAGAGCTTGCCCCAAGTGGAGGAGTTCAAGTACCTCGGAGTCTTCTTCACGAGTGAGGGAAGAGTGGATCGTGAGATCGACAGGCGGATCGGTGCGGCGTCTTCAGTAATGCGGACGCTGTATCGATCCGTTGTGGTGAAGAAGGAGCTGAGCCGGAAGGCAAAGCTCTCAATTTACCGGTCGATCTACGTTCCCATCCTCACCTATGGTCATGAGCTTTGGGTTATGACTGAAAGGACAAGATCACGGGTTCAAGCGGCCAAATTGATTTTCCTCTTCCGGTTGGCGGCTCTCTCCCATAGAGATAGGGTGAGAAACTCTGTCATCCGGGAGGAACTCGGAGTAAAGCCGCTGCTCCTCCACACGGAGAGGAGAGCTTGCCCCAAGTGGAGGAGTTCAAGTAGCTCGGAGTCTTGTTCACGAGTGAGGGAAGAGTGGATCGTGAGATCGACAGGCGGATCGGTGCGGCGTCTTCAGTAATGCGGACGCTGTATCGATCCGTTGTGGTGAAGAAGGAGCTGAGCCGGAAGGCAAAGCTCTCAATTTACCGGTCGATCTACGTTCCGGGGAACCGGAGGGTGTGTTCTAACTATCGTGGGATCACACTCCTCAGCCTTCCCGGTAAGGTCTATTCAGGTGTACTGGAGAGGAGGCTACGCCGGATAGTCGAACCTCGGATTCAGGAGGAACAGTGTGGTTTTCGTCCTGGTCGTGGAACTGTGGACCAGCTCTATACTCTGGGCAGGGTCCTTGAGGGTGCATGGGAGTTTGCCCAACCAGTCTACATGTGTTTTGTGGACTTGGAGAAAGCATTCGACCGTGTCCCTCGGGAAGTCCTGTGGGGAGTGCTCAGAGAGTACGGGGTATCGGACTGTCTGATTGTGGCAGTCCGCTCCCTGTATGATCAGTGCCAGAGCTTGGTCCGCATTGCCGGTAGTAAGTCGGACACGTTTCCGGTGAGGGTTGGACTCCGCCAAGGCTGCCCTTTGTCACCCATTCTGTTCATAACTTTTATGGACAGAATTTCTAGGCGCAGTCAAGGCGTTGAGGGGATCTGGTTTGGTGGCTGCAGGATTAGGTCTCTGCTTTTTGCAGATGATGTGGTCCTGATGGTTTCATCTGGCCAGGATCTTCAGCTCTCACTGGATCGGTTCGCAGCCGAGTGTGAAGCGACTGGGATGAGAATCAGCACCTCCAAGTCCGAGTCCATGGTTCTCGCCCGGAAAAGGGTGGAGTGCCATCTCCGGGTTGGGGAGGAGATCTTGCCCCAAGTGGAGGAGTTCAAGTACCTAGGAGTCTTGCTCACTAGTGAGGGAAGAGTGGATCGTGAGATGGACAGGCGGATCGGTACGGCGTCTTCAGTAATGCGGACGCTGTATCGATCCGTTGTGGTGAAGAAGGAGCTGAGCCGGAAGGCAAAGCTCTCAATTTACCGGTCGATCTACGTTCCCATTCTCACCTATGGTCATGAGCTTTGGGTCATGACCGAAAGGACAAGATCGCGGCCGAAATGAGTTTCCTCCGCCGGTTGGCGGGTCTCTCTCTTAGAGATAGGGTGAGAAACTCTGTCACCCGGGAGGAACTCAGAGTAAAGCCGCTGCTCCTCCACACGGAGAGGAGAGCTTGCCCCAAGTGGAGGAGTTCAAGTACCTCGGAGTCTTGTTCACGAGTGAGGGAAGAGTGGATCGTGAGATGGACAGGCGGATCGGTGCGGCGTCTTCAGTAATGCGGACGCTGTATCGATCCGTTGTGGTGAAGAAGGAGCTGAGCCGGAAGGCAAAGCTCTCAAATTACCGGTCGATCTACGTTCCCATCCTCACCTATGGTCATGAGCTTTGGGTTATGACTGAAAGGACAAGATCACGGGTACAAGCGGCCCAAATGAGTTTCCTCCGCTGGTTGGCGGGTCTCTCCCTTAGAGATAGGGTGAGAAGCTCTGCCATCCGGGAGGAACTCGGAGTAAAGCCCCTGCTCCTCCACATCGAGAGAGAGCTTGCCCCAAGTGGAGGAGTTCAAGTACCTCGGAGTCTTGCTCATTAGTGAGGGAAGAGTGGATGGTGAGATTGTCTTCAGTAATGCGGACGCTGTATCGATTCGTTGTGGTGAAGAAGGAGCTGAGCCGGAAGGCAAAGCTCTCAATTTACCGGTCGATCTACGTTCCCATCCTCACCTATGGTCATGAGCTTTGGGTTATAACTGAAAGGACAAGATCACGGGTACAAGCGGCCAAAATGAGTTTCCTCCGCCGGGTGGCGGGGCTCTCCCTTAGAGATAGGGTGAGAAGCTCTGTCATCCGGGAGGAACTCAGAGTAAAGCTGCTGCTCCTCCACACGGAGAGGAGAGCTTGCCCCAAGTGGAGGAGTTCAAGTACCTGGGAGTCTTGCTCACTAGTGAGGGAAGAGTGGATCGTGAGATGGACAGGCGGATCGGTGCGGCGTCTTCAGTAATGCGGACGCTGTATCGATCTGTTGTGGTGAAGAAGGAGCTGAGCCGGAAGGCAAAGCTCTCAATTTACCGGTCGATCTACGTTCCGGGGAACCGGAGGGTGTGTTCTAACTATCGTGGGATCACACTCCTCAGCCTTCCCGGTAAGGTCTATTCAGGTGTACTGGAGAGGAGGCTACGCCGGATAGTCGAACCTCGGATTCAGGAGGAACAGTGTGGTTTTCGTCCGGGTCGTGGAACTGTGGACCAGCTCTATACTCTGGGCAGGGTCCTTGAGGGTGCATGGGAGTTTGCCCAACCAGTCTACATGTGTTTTGTGGACTTGGAGAAAGCATTCGACCGTGTCCCTCGGGAAGTCCTGTGGGGAGTGCTCAGAGAGTACGGGGTATCGGACTGTCTGATTGTGGCAGTCCGCTCCCTGTATGATCAGTGCCAGAGCTTGGTCCGCATTGCCGGCAGTAAGTCGGACACGTTTCCAGTGAGGGTTGGACTCCGCCAAGGCTGCCCTTTGTCACCGATTCTGTTCATAACTTTTATGGACAGAATTTCTAGGCGCAGTCAAGGCGTTGAGGGGATCTGGTTTGGTGGCTGCAGGATTAGGTCTCTGCTTTTTGCAGATGATGTGGTCCTGATGGTTTCATCTGGCCAGGATCTTCAGCTCTCACTGGATCGGTTCGCAGCCGAGTGTGAAGCGACTGGGATGAGAATCAGCACCTCCAAGTCCGAGTCCATGGTTCTCGCCCGGAAAAGGGTGGAGTGCCATCTCCGGGTTGGGGAGGAGATCTTGCCCCAAGTGGAGGAGTTCAAGTACCTCGGAGTCTTGCTCACGAGTGAGGGAAGAGTGGATCGTGAGATCGACAGGCGGATCGGTGCGGCGTCTTCAGTAATGCGGCAAAGCTCTCAGTTTACCGGTCGATCTACGTTCCCATCCTCACATATGGTCATGAGCTTTGGGTTATGACCGAAAGGACAAGATCGCGGCCGAAATGAGTTTCCTCCGCCGGTTGGCGGGTCTCTCCCTTAGAGATAGGGTGAGAAGCTCTGTCATCCGGGAGGAACTCATAGTAAAGCCGCTGCTCCTCCACACGGAGAGGAGAGCTTGCCCCAAGTGGAGGAGTTCAAGTACCTAGGAGTCTTGCTCACGAGTGAGGGAAGAGTGGATCGTGAGATGGACAGGCGGATCAGTGCGGCGTCTTCAGTAATGCGGACGCTGTATCGATCCGTTGTGGTGAAGAAGGAGCTGAGCCGGAAGGCAAAGCTCTCAATTTACCGGTCGATCTACGTTCCCATCCTCACCTATGGTCATGAGCTTTGGGTTATGACCGAAAGGACAAGCGGCCCAAATGAGTTTCCTCCGCCGGGTGGCGGGTCTCTACCTTAGAGATAGGGTGAGAAGCTCTGTCATCCGGGAGGAACTCAGAGTAAAGCTGCTGCTCCTCCACACGGAGAGGAGTTCAAGTACCTCGGAGTCTTGTTCACGAGTGAGGGAAGAGTGGATCGTGAGATCGACAGGCGGATCGGTGCGGCGTCTTCAGTAATGCGGACGCTGTATCGATCCGTTGTGGTGAAGAAGGAGCTGAGCCGGAAGGCAAAGCTCTCAATTTACCGGTCGATCTACGTTCCGGGGAACCGGAGGGTGTGTTCTAACTATCGTGGGATCACACTCCTCAGCCTTCCCGGTAAGGTCTATTCAGGTGTACTGGAGAGGAGGCTACGCCGGATAGTCGAACCTCGGATTCAGGAGGAACAGTGTGGTTTTCGTCCGGGTCGTGGAACTGTGGACCAGCTCTATACTCTGGGCAGGGTCCTTGAGGGTGCATGGGAGTTTGCCCAACCAGTCTACATGTGTTTTGTGGACTTGGAGAAAGCATTCGACCGTGTCCCTCGGGAAGTCCTGTGGGGAGTGCTCAGAGAGTACGGGGTATCGGACTGTCTGATTGTGGCAGTCCGCTCCCTGTATGATCAGTGCCAGAGCTTGGTCCGCATTGCCGGCAGTAAGTCGGACACGTTTCCAGTGAGGGTTGGACTCCGCCAAGGCTGCCCTTTGTCACCGATTCTGTTCATAACTTTTATGGACAGAATTTCTAGGCGCAGTCAAGGCGTTGAGGGGATCCGGTTTGGTGGCTGCAGGATTAGGTCTCTGCTTTTTGCAGATGATGTGGTCCTGATGGCTTCATCTGGCCAGGATCTTCAGCTGTCACTGGATCGGTTCGCAGCCGAGTGTGAAGCGACTGGGATGAGAATCAGCACCTCCAAGTCCGAGTCCATGGTTCTCGCCCGGAAAAGGGTGGAGTGCCATCTCCGGGTTGGGGAGGAGATCTTTCCCCAAGTGGAGGAGTTCAAGTACCTCGGAGTCTTGCTCACGAGTGAGGGAAGAGTGGATCGTGAGATCGACAGGCGGATCGGTGCGGCGTCTTCAGTAATGCGGACGCTGTATCGATCCGTTGTGGTGAAGAAGGAGCTGAGCCGGAAGGCAAAGTTCTCAGTTTACCGGTCGATCTACGTTCCCATCCTCACCTATGGTCATGAGCTTTGGGTTATGACCCCGAAATGAGTTTCCTCCGCCGGTTGGCGGGTCTCTCCCTTAGAGATAGGGTGAGAAGCTCTGTCATCCGGGAGGAACTCGGAGTAAAGCCGCTGCTCCTCCACATGGAGAGGAGCCAGATGAGGTGGTTTGGGTATCTGGTCAGGATGCTACCCGAACGCCTCCCTTGGGAGGTGTTTGGGGCACGTCCGACCGGCACAGGAGGCCAAGGGGAAGACCCAGGACAGGTTGGGAAGACATAGGTAATAATCATTGAACAATAAAACATCATTGTTGTTGAAATGCTACAAGCGTGAAGAAGACTTGCGTGTTGCAGCTATCTGGTCCAATGGCCCTAGCAGGCGGTGTTTTGTCAACCCACTTTGTGCTCACCTTCCAAGTCCGCTCTCACTGGAACTCTGTGTCTCCGCTCGCAGGCAGACTTGGAGCAGTATAAAACGGCTCTGTTGGACGCCGGCTGTGACCTTTCCCCTCTGGGCTACATCAAACAGTGGAAGTGAGTGTTTTCTCCATCACACACACACACACACACACACACACACCCGTCACAGCGACGGCACAAACACCTCAATCATCCCCGCTTTCCGTACTGGGCTCCAAAGTCCCGCAGAAAGAAAGTGCAGCCTCCCTCCCGAAGGAGTGCAATGCAAGCTAAAGACGCCATGGGACTGATTTACTGCCTTGGAGGCTGCTAGCGCGTGTCCCTGGAAGACCTCTGCCGTCATGTTTACAGGTGGCGTGCATGAATGCTACATGCTAACATGCTAACGAAAAAAACACCTGTGTTTGCAAAACAGCGTCGTACCCTTATTATTGTTAGTCACCTGCTAACTTTTTAGCTGATTTTTGGTTGCATGGAGATGGCCTAAAAATGTCTTTTAAATTTATTTATTTGTATTCATTTTAATTATTGATAAGAATTTGTTCTTTTTAGGGCCCGCATGGCCCATTGCATAAGGACTCCCTTTGGGAGTCCTTATGCAATGGGACATAAGGACCTATTGAATTTGTAAGGTTTTATTAGGGACCGCAATGTCCCTTTGGGACAGAGGACCCTATTGTAATTGTAAGGTTTTATTAGGGCCCGCAATGGCCCATTGCAAAAGGACTCCCGAAGGGAGTCCTTATGCAATGTGACATAAGGACCTATTGTTATTCTAAGGTTTTATTATTATTCTTTCTTTCTTCTTACGCCGCCTCTTTGAGCACTAATTTGACCCACTTAACATGCTTCAAAACTCACCATATTTGACCCACACATCAGGACCTGCGGAAATTGCCTTTTAATAAAAAAAACGAACCCCAAAACTCAAAATTGCGCTCTAGCGCCCCCTAGGAAGAAGAAAAAACTACGCTGCCTGTAACTCCCACTAGGAAGGTCGGAGAGACATGAAACAAAAACCTTTATGTAGGTCTGACTTACATCTACATTTCATAATTGTATATCCTCGGGCTAAAAGCAACAGGAAGTTGGCAATTCCCCCTTCAAGACAAAAAAGTACTAAAAACAGTCACTTTTGCCTCTTTGAGCTGAAATTTTACCCTCTTAACATGCTTCAAAACTCACCAAACTGAACGCACACATCAGGACTGGCAAAAACTGTGATCTAATAAAAAAACATAACCCCAAATTCAAAAATTGCGCTCTACAGCAATTTTTGAATAAAACGAAGAAAAAACTGCTCCTCGGAAGAAGAAAAATGACAAAACTGCCTGTAACTCCCACTGGGAAGGTCGGAGAGACATGAAACTATGTAGGTCTCACTTAGAACTGCATTTCATAAATTGACAACCCCCAGCAAAAATCAACAGGAAGTTTGCTATTCCCCCTTCAAAACAACATTTTTGTAAAAACCGGTCACCTTCTTTCAAACATTATCTCCTCTGAGCGCGTTTGTTGTTTCGGCTTCAAACTAACACAGGAGAGGGATTAAACCCTTCTGATTAAAAGTTGACGAAAGAGTTTTGATACCTGCTCCGGTTTTGATTTTATGACCCTTCAAAGAACCGCTGCGCTGATGCTGCTGTTTTTTTAAGATGGCTGCTTAAAAGCAGGATGCACCAGCGTGCCCACACAATGCAGACTAGGTAGGTACACTAGACAAAAGTATTCGGGACACTTATGACTATCACTGGACAAAAGTATTGAGACACTTAAGCCGAAAACTGGACAAAAGTATTGGGACACTTGGGACTACAACTTGACAAAAGTATTGGGACACTTACGACTAAAAGTAGACAACAGTATTGGGAAACTTAGGACTACCACTGGACAAAAGTATTGGGACACTTACACTGGACAAAAGTATTGGGACACTTGGGACTAAAACTTGACAAAAGTATTGGGACACTTAGGACTAGCACTTGCCAAATACGCGGGCCCGACCAATGCTGCTTGCAGCTTTAATTTTTAATTGATTTTTGAAAATTGTTAATGGATTCACATCGGGATAAATACAAATAGTAAATGTCAGATTAAGTCATTGTTTTGCACCGCTGGTTATAAAAAAGGAAAAAAGAAGGGGTTTACAAAAAATCTTGATTCTTATTCATCCCAATTCTAATCGATTCTTTTTTCTTCTTTTTTTTTTTTTTTACAAATGAACACATTTTTATTATTATTTTATTTTTTTTAAGAAGAATCCATTTTTAGGCCATCCATTGTCTGCCAAAGCACTAGTCGGCAGGGATTTCCTGACAGGTAGCAACCACAACTCCTTGTTGAAGAAATGACGACTAATTTTATCTTTTTATTAGTATTATTTTTAATAATTTATTTTGTAATTTATCTTTTTTTTTTAATGTATTATTATTTAAATTTTTATTACATTTTATTAATTTTTTTAATTAATCAGTCCAACAAAATAATACCATACCAACTTTATTTATAAAGCCCTTTAAAGACAAGCACAGTTGAAAAACAAAGGGCTGTACACCACAAAGAAATAGAGGCAAAGGACAGACTAAAAAAATTACATTTAAAACAGAAATAAAAATACGCATTTAAAAAGCAAATATAAATTACCCTAAGAACAGTTTGTTAGATAAAAACAGTTTAAAAGTTAAAAACAGTTCAAAAAGTTAAAAGCTAAAAACAGTTCAAATACACAATAATACAATAATAATACATTTCCAAAACCAAACTTGGCCAAGCAACATTCAGAATCAACAGAGCAATTGAGAGGACACACAAACATGACACAAAACAATCCAAAAGTAGTCAAACAAAAATGAATAATATCAACAACAGTATCAATATTAATAAGAATTCCAACATAGCAGTGATTAGAATTCCCTCATTTACATTAGAATAGAATAGATTATATCTTTATTGTCATTGTACATTGTACAACAAAACTGATTTAGTGCAAATTCATAAAAACATAGATAAATAGATAAAAATACATAAAAATAGCAAGCACACAGCTCACGTGCACAGTCATACTTTTTTTATGCCTTGTGTTCAGCGACACTATTGCCCTCGGGTAAAAAGTCTTCTTAAATCTGTTTGTCCGGCATTTTATTGTCCTGTATCTCCTGCCCGAGGGCAGCAGTTCAAAAAGGGTGAGATGGGTCCCTTGTGATGTTTTGGGCCTTTTTGAGGCACCTGGCACTGTACAGTTTATCTAGGGAGAGGAGCCATTTATTTAAAAAAAAAACATAAAAAAATAATTCATCTATTTGAATGCATGCTTTTTTTAGTATTTTATTTATTTATTTAGTACCGTAATTGTATTTATTTGTAAAAAATTAAAATAAAGATAAAAATGTAATTTTTTTTCTTTATTAGGGCCCGCATGGCCCATTGTAAAAGGAATCCCAACGGGAGTCCTTTTGCAATGGGACATAAGGACCTATTGAATTTGTAACGTTTTATTCTTTCTTATTATTATTATTATTATTATTCTTCCGCAGCTTTGCGCTGTAATTTGACCCCCTTAACATGCTGCAAAACTCACCAAATTTGACGCACACATAAATAAACGCGAACAAAACTTTTTGGTAAAGAAATCAAACCCCAAAACTCAAAACTGCACTCTAGCGCCCCCTAGAAGGAAAACTGCCTCTAACTCCCAGTACAAATGTCGTAGAGACATGAAAGAAATACCTCTATGTAAGTCTCAATTAGACCTACTTTTCATTAATTATATTCCTCGGGCAAAAATCAACAGGAAGTAGGCAAGTCCCCCTTCAAGACAAAAATGTACTAAAATAGTCATTTTTGTCTCTTTGAGCTGTAATTTGACCCCCTTTACATGCTTCAAAACTCACCAAACTGAACGCACACATCAGGACTGGCAAAAATTGCGATCTAATAAAAAAAAACTAACCCCAAATCTCAAAATTGCGCTCTACCGAATAAAACGCAGAAAAAACTGCTCCTCGGAAGAAAAAAATGACAAAACTGCCTGTAACTCCCACTGGGAAGGTCGGAGGACTACAACTGGACAAAAGTATTGGGACACTTAGGACTACCACTGGACAAAAGTATTGGGACACTTAGGACTACCACTTGACAAAAGTATTGGGACACTTACACTGGACAAAAGTATTGGGACACTTACACTGCACAAAAGTATTGGGACAATTAGGACTACAACTTGACAAAAGTTTTGGGACACTTAGGACTAAAACTGGACAAAGGTATTGGGACACTTACGAACAAAACTGGACAAAAGTATTGGGACACTTATGACGAAAACTGGACAAAAGTATTGGGACACTTGGAAATAAAACTTGACAAAAGTATTGGGACACTTAGGCCGAAAACTTGACAACACTATTGGGACACTTGGGACTAAAACTTGACACACGTTTTGGGACACTAAGGACTACAACTTGACAAAAGTATTGGGACACTTCGGACTACCACTAGACAAATGTATTGGGACACTTAGGACTAAAACTGGACAAAAGTATTGGGACACTTAGGACTACCTCTGGACTAAAGTATTGGGACACCTACACTGGACACAAGTATTGGGACACTTAGGACTAAAACTGGACAAAAGTATTGGGACACTTAGGACTACCTCTGGACTAAAGTATTGGGACACCTACACTGGACACAAGTATTGGGACACTTAGGACTAAAACTGGACAAAAGTATTGGGACACTTGGGACGAAAACTGGACAAAAGCATTGGGACACTTAGGACTAGCACCTGCCAAATACGCGGGCCCGACCAACGCTGCTTGCAGCTTTAATTATTATTGTATTTCATATAAAAAGTTACATTTTTTAAAAAATGTAATTAATTGTATTATTTATTTAAAATGTATTTTATTATTTATTTAAAATTAATTTTATTTTCATTTTTAATAAAACAAATTGTAATTAATTTTATTTAAAAAAAAGTTTATGAAATGTGTTTCATTTTTATTTTATTAACATTTTTTCCTAATTGTATTGATTTCTTGTACTTGTTTTCCTTCGTTTTCTTGGACCCCCCTGATGTTAAAGTTAAAGTACCAATGATTGTCACACACACACACGAGGTTTGGCAAAATGATTCTCGGCATTTGACCCATCACCCTTGATCACCCCCTGGGAGGTGAGGGGAGCAGTGAGCAGCAGCGGTGTGTGTGATGTGTCATGGACGTGACCTTCACACGGTGGTCCACACCAAATGACCAAGTTGTTTCACCCCTGCAGGGCCTTCACCAAGATGGCCACCACTCCAGCCAACTACGGCAACAGTGGGGTGAAGCCCATGGGGTGAGTCTTTAAGTCCAGGTTCTTCTTCCCGATCACCAGCCTGACCTTGTCCTCCATGCTCCTGCAGCCTCTTCTCCAGAGTGATGAACAGCGGCTCCCAGTTGGTCATGGAGGGAGTGAAGAACCTGGTGCTCAAACAACACGTGAGTCACACACACACCTGTGCAAGTCATCCACTCCTCTTCTACTTCAATGCAAAACAAAGTGCATTGTGTGTGTGTGTGTGTGTGTGTGTGTGTGTGTGTGTGTGTGTGTGTGTGTGTGTGTGTGTGTGTGTGTGTGTGTGTGTGTGTGTGTGTGCGTGCGTGCGTGCGCGCGCGCGCTCTGCTGGGCGGGTTGAAGATGCTTGTAGGATGAAGTCATGTGTAAACATTGTGTCTTCTGTTTTATTCATCCTCAAACTATCTGTGTGTGTGTGTGTGTGTGTGTGTGTGTGTGTGTGTGTGTGTGTGTGTGTGTGTGTGTGTGTGTGTGCGCGTGTGTGTGTGCGCCACTCAATCCACCGTTTGTCTTTTTTTTAAATATTCCCTTTGTCTACGTCTTCTCCCCGTCAGCCATGTTGTAGTCTTGAGGGCTTTCCGACGTGAGGTTCGACAAAAATGTCCCAAAAGGAGCAAAATTGTTTTATAAATGTTGAGCTTTAAGCTCACCTTTTGGGGACAAACAGGGGCGCCGCTAGGGATTTTGGGCCCCATGAAAAGAATCTTTACAGGGCCCCCAACACAGTGTCATTATTTTTTCTGTATTATAATTTCATCATCATTAGGGGCCTCTCTGGGCCCCCCTCCATCATGGGCCCCTAGAATCCGTCTCCTTTACCCCCCCTTTTCGGCGCCCCTGGGGACAAATACGCAGCAGCAGGTGCTAACCACTCAGAAAAGTTGCTTTGACATATTAGGGTACCTTTGGATAAAAATTAATAATAATGTCATTACATATATATATATATATATATATATATATATATATATATATATATATATATATATATATATATATATGTATATATATATATATATATATATATATATATATGCATTTATATATATATATTTTTTCATTTATATTTTAATGTTTTGTTTTGTTTGATCATTTTGTTTATTTAATTTGATTAGAAATGTATTTAAATTCATTGTATTATTGTTTTCTTCCGTTTAGTAATTAGTTAAACAATTTTAATCTAATTCATTTTTGTTTAATATTTTATTTTGTAATTTATTTATTCTTATTTTAAATGAATTTAATTTGAGTTTTTTTTAATTCATTTTGTAATTTTATAAAAATGTGTATTTTATTTTATCCTCGTCTTAGAGTTTTTAATCATTTTTATTTCATATTGTCTGTATTTATTTTGTAATTGAATTTATTGAAATGATTTACTTTGTATTTTATTTAATTGTTTGGTAATTGTTTTTTCAAACAAACTTATTATATTTGATATTTTTTGATATTTTATTTATTTTGTAATTGTATTTATTCTTAAAAGTTTTAATTTAATTTACCTTATTTTAAATACATTTCATTTTGTTTTTTTTAATTCATTTAGTAAATTTATAATTGTTTTTATTTTATTTCATCCTCGTCTTAGTATTTTTAATCATTTTTATTTAATATTGCATGTATTTATTTTGTCATTTTATATATTGAAATAATTTTTTGGTATTTTATTGTTTAATTGTTTTTTCAATCAAAATTATTTTATTTGATATTGTATTTGTTATGTAATTGTATTGAATTTAACTGACCTTATTTTAAATGAATTTTATTTTGTTGTTTTATTTGTAATTTTATAAATTTTGTAATTTTATTTTATCCTCGTCTCAGTATTTTTTAGTCATTATTTAATATTGCATGTGTTTATTTTTTCATTCTATTTATTGAAAATATATTTTTTTGTATTTTATTTAATTGTTGGGCAGTTGTTGTTTTTTTAATGAAAATTATTTTATTTGATATTTTATTCATTTTGTAATTGTATTTATTCTTAAACGTTTTGATTTAATTTACCTTATTTTAAATTCTTTAAATTTATTTTTTTTAATTCATTTTGTAATGTTATACATTTAGTTATTTTATTTTACCCTAGTCTTAGTATTTTGAATCATTTTTATTTAATATTGCGTGTATTTATTTTGTAATTTTTATTTATTGAAATTATGTTTTTTGTATTTTATATAATTGTGTGGTAATTGTTTTTTTTTTTCAATCAAATATTGTATTTGATATTTAATTTATTTTGTAATTGTATTTATTCTTTAAAGTTTTAATTTAATTTACCTTATTTTATATTAATTAAATTTAGTTTTTTTTAATTCATTTTGTAATTTTATACATTTTTATACATTTATTTATTTATTTATTTTTTAAATTTTATTTTACCCTAGTCTTAGTATTTTTAATAATTTTTATTTAATATTGCGTGTATTTATTTTGTAATTTTTATTTATTTAAATTATTTTTTTGTATTTTATTTAATTGTGTGGTAATTGTTTGGGTTTTTTTTCAATCAAAAATATTTTATTTTATTTATTTTTTAATTGTATTTAAAGTTTTTATTTAATTTGCCTTATTTTAAATTAATTACATCTAGTTTTTTTTATTCATGTTGTAATTTTATACATTCTTTTATTTTTATTTATACTCGTCTTAGTATTTTTAATCATTTTCATTCAATATTGCATGTGTTTATTTTTTCATTTTATTTATTGAAAATATATTTTTTTGTATTTTATTTAATTGTTGGGCAGTTGTTGTTTTTTTAATGAAAATTATTTTATTTGATATTTTATTTATTTTGTAATTGTATTTATTCTTAAACGTTTTAATTTAATTTACCTTATTTTAAATTCTTTAAATTTATTTTTTTTTAATTCATTTTGTAACGTTATACATTTAGTTATTTTATTTTACCCTAGTCTTAGTATTTTTTATCATTTTTATTTAATATTGCGTGTATTTATTTTGTAATTTTTATTTATTGAAATTATGTTTTTTGTATTTTATATAATTGTGTGGTAATTGTTTTTTTTTTTCAATCAAATATTGTATTTGATATTTAATTTATTTTGTAATTGTATTTATTCTTTAAAGTTTTAATTTAATTTACCTTATTTTATATTAATTAAATTTAGTTTTTTTTAATTCATTTTGTAATTTTATACATTTTTATACATTTATTTATTTATTTATTTTTTTAATTTTATTTTACCCTAGTCTTAGTATTTTTAATAATTTTTATTTAATATTGCGTGTATTTATTTTGTAATTTTTATTGATTTAAATTATTTTTTTGTATTTTATTTAATTGTGTGGTAATTGTTTGGTTTTTTCTTCAATCAAAAATATTTTATTTTATATTTTTTTAATTTTTTTATTGTGTTTAAAGTTTTCATTTAATTTGCCTTATTTTAAATTAATTACATCTAGTTTTTTTTATTCATGTTGTAATTTTATACATTATTTTATTTTAGTTTATCCTCGTCTTTGTATTTTTAATCATTTTCATTTAATATTGCATGTATTTATTTAGTGATTTTATTTATTGAAATTATTTTTTTGTATTTATTTAACTCTTTTTTTGTTGTTTTTTTCCAATCAAAATTATTTTGTTTGATATTTTTGGATATTTTATTCATTTTGTAATTGATTTTTAGAATTTAAATTTTTATAAAAAATTAACTTGATACATTTTGTACTATTTTTAAAAAAATATTCAAAAGTGTATTTGTTTGTTTTCTTCATTGTGTCTGGGTGCGTTTGATTCGATCACCCTACTCTTCTTCAAGTCACACGTTGTGCATTATTCTTCATGAGAACCTTTGCTCCACTTCCAGAACCTTCCCGTCACCCGGACCCTGGACAACCTGATGGAGATGAAGTCCCACGCTGTGAGTTTGAACAAAGACGCCCTGTGTGACTTCCTGTCCACGTGTCATGTGACCCGCTGTGACTTCCTGTCCGCCTGCTAATGTCCACGTGTCATGTGACCCGCTGGGTCCTCTTCCAGGAAACAGACGACTATCGCTACTTTGACCCCAAGATGCTGCGAGGCAGCGAGAGGTTAGAACGCTTCCTGTCCCGCTGTGATGTCACAGCATGTGACTCGCCTCTTTTCTCCTCCTCAGCTCCGTTCCCAGAAACAAGAACCCGTTCCAGGAGGTCAGGTGATTATTGATTATGGATTGTGTCCACGTCTTACACCTTCTTCCTGCAGGCCATTGTGTTTGTGGTGGGAGGAGGAAACTACATCGAGTACCAGAACCTAGTTGACTACTCTAAAGTACGACTTTCACTATAGCTAGTACACACCGCCTGCGTGTCTGCTAACACTACTCTGTGTGTGTGTGTGTGTGTGTTTGTGTGTGTGTGTGTGTGTGTGTGTGTGTGTGTGTGTGTGTGTGTGTGTGTGTGTGTGTGTGTGTGTGTGTGTGTGTGTGTGTGTGTGTGTGTGTGTGTGTGTGTGTGTGTTTGTGTGCAGTCCAAACAGGGCAAGAAGATCATTTATGGCTGCAGTGAACTCTTCAATGCCGCTCAGTTCATCAAACAAGTCAGTTCATCGTACTTTAGCACTTTAGCACCTTTTCTACCTAAAAATAACACATTTTGATATCTTGCAAGTATGCCAACTGTTTTCATGTTGACGTTAGCATGCTTAGGTTTTTGTTTTTTTATTTTAATTTTAAATTTATTTTTTTCACCTTTTTTTCACTTTTTTTTCATGCTAAGGTTTTATGATAACACTTTAGCGCGTTTTCTACGTTTCAACCTAAAAAAAAACATCTTGCAAGTATGCCAACTATTTTCATGTTGGCGTTAGCATGCTAAGGTTTTTATTTATTTATTTTTTTTATTTGTATTTTTTTTTTCACCTTTTTTTTTTTTTTTCCACTTTTTTTTCATGCTAAGGTTTAATGATAACACATTAGCGCGTTTTCTACGTTTCAACCTAAAAAACATCTTGCAAGTATGCCAACTGTTTTCATGTTGACGTTAGCATGCTAAGGTTTTTTATTTTTTTATTTTAATTTTAATTTTATTTTTTCACCTTTTTTTTTTTTTTCACCTTTTTTTCATGCTAAGGTTTTATGATAACACTTTAGCGCGTTTTCTACGTTTCAACCTAAAAAACATCTTGCAAGTATGCCAACTTTTTTTGTGTTGACGTTAGCATGCTAAGGTTTTTTATTTTTTTATTTTAATTTTAATTTTATTTTTTCACCTTTTTTTTTTTTTTTTCCCCACTTTTTTTCATGCTAAGATTTTATGATAACACTTTAGCGCGTTTTCTACGTTTCAACCTAAAAAAAACATCTTGCAAGTATGCCAACTGTTTTCATGTTGGCGTTAGCATGCTAAGGTTTTTATTTATTTATTTATTTTTATTTTTAATTTTTTTTTTCACTTTTTTTTCATGCTAAGGTTTTATGATAACACTTTAGCGCGTTTTCTACGTTTCAACCTAAAAAAAACATCTTGCAAGTATGCCAACTGTTTTCATGTTGACGTTAGCATGCTAAGGTTTTTTATTTTTTTATTTTAATTTTAATTTTATTTTTTCACCTTTTTTTATTTGTATTTTTTCACTTTTTTTTTCATGCTAAGGTCTTATGATAACACTTTAGCGCGTTTTCTACGTTTCAGCCTAAAAAACATCTTGCAAGTATGCCAACTGTTTTCATGTTGACATTAGCATGCTAAGGTTTTTATTTATTTATTTTTTTTATTTGTTTTTTTTTTTCATCTTTTTTTTTTTTCCCCCACTTTTTTTTCATGCTAAGGTTTTATGATAACACTTTAGCGCGTTTTCTACGTTTCAACCTAAAAAAAAACATCTTGCAAGTATGCCAACTGTTTTCATGTTGGCGTTAGCATGCTAAGGTTTTTATTTATTTATTTTTTTTATTTGTAGTTTTTTTTTTCACCTTTTTTTTTTTTTTCACTTTTTTTTCATGCTAAGGTTTTATGATAACACTTTAGCGCGTTTTCTACGTTTCAACCTATAAAAAAACATCTTGCAAGTATGCCAACTGTTTTCATGTTGGCGTTAGCATGCTAAGGTTTTTATTTATTTATTTTTTTTATTTGTAGTTTTTTTTCACCTTTTTTTTTTTTTTCACTTTTTTTTCATGCTAAGGTTTTATGATAACACTTTAGCGCGTTTTCTACGTTTCAACCTAAAAAAAAAACTTCTTGCAAGTATGCCAGCTGTTTTCATGTTGGCGTTAGCATGCTAAGGTTTTTATTTATGTATTTTTTTATTTGTATTTTTTTTTTTTCACCTTTTTTTTTTTTCCACTTTTTTTCATGCTAAGGTTTTATGATAACACTTTAGCGTGTTTTCTACATTTCAACCTAAAAAAAACCATCTTGCAAGTATGCCAACTGTTTTCATGTTGGCGTTAGCATGCTAAGGTTTTTTTTTTTTTTTTTTTTTTTTTATTTGTATTTTTTTTTTCACCTTTTTTTTTTTTTCACTTTTTTTTCATGCTAAGGTTTTATGATAACACTTTAGCGTGTTTTCTACATTTCAACCTAAAAAAAAACATCTTGCAAGTATGCCAACTGTTTTCATGTTGGCGTTAGCATGCTAAGGTTTTTATTTTATTTATTTTTTTATTTGTATTTTTTTTTCACCTTTTTTTTTTTCCACTTTTTTTCATGCTAAGGTTTTATGATAACACTTTAGCGCGTTTTCTACGTTTCAACCTAAAAAACATCTTGCAAGTATGCCAACTGTTTTCATGTTGACGTTAGCATGCTAAGGTTTTTTTTTTTTTTTTTTTTTTTTTTAATTTTTTTTTTTCACCTTTTTTTTTTTCACTTTTTTTCTTGCTAAGGTTTTATGATAACACTTAAGCGCGTTTTGTACGTTTCAACCTAAAAAAACATCTTGCAAGTATGCCAACTGTTTTCATATTGACGTTAGCATGCTAAGGTTTTTATTTATTTATTTATTTATTTTTCCACCTTTTTTTTTTTAACCTTTTTTTTTCATGCTAATGTTTTATGATAATACTTTAGCGCGTTTTCTACGTTTCAACCTAAAAAAAAAACATCTTGCAAGTATGCCAACTGTTTTCATGTTGGCGTTAGCATGCTAAGGTTTTTATTTATTTTATTTTTTTATTTGTATTTTTTTTTTTCACTTTTTTTTTCCCCACTTTTTTTCATGCTAAGGTTTTATGATAACACTTTAGCGTGTTTTCTACATTTCAACCTAAAAAAAACATCTTGCAAGTATGCCAACTGTTTTCATGTTGGCGTTAGCATGCTAAGGTTTTTATTTATTTATTTATTTTTATTTATTTATTTTTTCACCTTTTTTTTTTTTCACTTTTTTTTCATGCTAAGGTTTTATGATAACACTTTAGCGTGTTTTCTACATTTCAACCTAAAAAAAACCATCTTGCAAGTATGCCAACTGTTTTCATGTTGACGTTAGCGTGCTAAGGTTTTTTCTTTTTTTTCTTTTAATTTAAATTTTAATTTTTCACCTTTTTTTTTTTTTTTTTTCACTTTTTTTTCATGCTAAGGTTTTATGATAACACTTTAGCGCGTTTTCTACGTTTCAGCCTAAAAAAACATCTTGCAAGTATGCCAACTGTTTTCATGTTGACGTTAGCATGCTAAGGTTTTTTATTTTTGTATTTTAATTTTAATTTTATATTTTCACCTTTTTTTTTTTTTTTCACTTTTTTTCATGCTAAAGTTTTATGATAACACTTTAGCGCGTTTTCTACGTTTCAACCTAAAAAAAACATCTTGCAAGTATGCCAACTGTTTTCATGTTGGCGTTAGCATGCTAAGGTTTTAATTTTTTTAATTTTTTTATTTGTAGTTTTTTTTTCACCTTTTTTTTTTTTTCACTTTTTTTTCATGCTAAGGTTTTATGATAACACTTTAGCGCGTTTTCTACGTTTCAACCTAAAAAAAAAACATCTTGCAAGTATGCCAGCTGTTTTCATGTTGGCGTTAGCATGCTAAGGTTTTTATTTATTTTATTTTTTTATTTGTATTTTTTTTTTTCACCTTTTTTTTTTTTTCACTTTTTTTCATGCTAAGGTTTTATGATAACACTTTAGCGCGTTTTCTACATTTCAACCTAAAAAAAAACATCTTGCAAGTATGCCAACTGTTTTCATGTTGGCGTTAGCATGCTAAGGTTTTTATTTTTTTTATTTTTTTATTTGTATTTTTTTTTTCACCTTTGTTTTTTTTTTCCACTTTTTTTTCATGCTAAGGTTTTATGATAACACTTTAGCGCGTTTTCTACGTTTCAACCTAAAACAAAACATCTTGCAAGTATGCCAACTGTTTTCATGTTGATGTTAGCATGCTAAGGTTTTTATTTTTTTATTTTAATTTAAAAAAAAAATTTCACCTTTTTTTCACTTTTTTTTCATGCTAAGGTTTTATGATAACACTTTAGCGTGTTTTCTACATTTCAACCTAAAAAAAAACATCTTGCAAGTATGCCAACTGTTTTCATGTTGACGTTAGCATGCTAAGGTTTTTATTTTTATTTTTATTTTTTTTGTATTTTTTTTTTCACCTTTTTTTTTTCCACTTTTTTTTCATGCTAAGGTTTTATGATAACACTTTAGCGCGTTTTCTACGTTTCAACCTAAAAAACATCTTGCAAGTATGCCAACTGTTTTCATGTTGACATTAGCATGTTAAGGTTTTTATTTATTTTTTATTTTTTTTTATTTATTTTTTTCCACCTTTTTTTTTCCCACTTTTTTTTCATGCTAAGGTTTTATGATAACACTTTAGCGCGTTTTCTACGTTTCAACCTAAAAAAAAACATCTTGCAAGTATGCCAACTGTTTTCATGTTGGCGTTAGCATGCTAAGGTTTTTATTTTTTTTATTTTTTTATTTGTATTTTTTTTTTCACCTTTTTTTTTTTTCACTTTTTTTTCATGCTAAGGTTTTATGATAACACTTTAGCGCGTTTTCTACGTTTCAACCTAAAAAAAACATCTTGCAAGTATGCCAACTGTTTTCATGTTGACGTTAGCATGCTAAGGTTTTTTTTAATTAATTTTTTTCACCTTTTTTTCATGCTAAGGTTTTATGATAACACTTTAGCGCGTTTTCTACGTTTCAACCTAAAAAACATCTTGCAAGTATGCCAACTGTTTTCATGTTGACGTTAGCATGCTAAGGTTTTTTATTTTTTTATTTTAATTTTTATTTTATTTTTTCACCTTTTTTTTTTTTTTTTTTCACTTTTTTTCATGCTAAGGTTTTATGATAACACTTTAGCGCGTTTTCTACGTTTCAACCTAAAAAAAAACATCTTGCAAGTATGCCAACTGTTTTCATGTTGACGTTAGCATGCTAAGGTTTTTTATTTTTTTATTTTAATTTTAATTTTATTTTTTCACCTTTTTTTTTTTTTTTTCACTTTTTTTCATGCTAAGGTTTTATGATAACACTTTAGCGCGTTTTCTACGTTTCAACCTAAAAAAAAAAACATCTTGCAAGTATGCCAACTGTTTTCATGTTGGCGTTAGCATGCTAAGGTTTTTATTTATTTATTTTTATTTTTATTTTTTTTTTCACCTTTTTTTTTTTTCACTTTTTTTTCATGCTAAGGTTTTATGATAACACTTTAGCGCGTTTTCTACGTTTCAACCTAAAAAAACATCTTGCAAGTATGCCAACTGTTTTCATGTTGACGTTAGCATGCTAAGGTTTTTTTATAAAAAAAATTCACCTTTTTTTTCATGCTAAGGTTTTATGATAACACTTTAGCGCATTTTCTACGTTTCAACCTAAAAAACCGTCTCGCAAGTATGCCAACTGTTTTCATGTTAGTGTGTCGATGTTAGCATGCTAAAGTTTTATGCTCACATTTTAGCAAGTTTCAAGCTAAAAATCCCACATTTTGATACATGGCGCCATCTTGCAAGTATGCCAACTGTTTTCATGTTGACGTTAGCATGCTAAGGTTTTTTCTTTTTTTTCTTTTAATTTTAATTTTATTTTTTCACCTTTTTTTTCTTTTTTTTCTTTTTTCACTTTTTTTCATGCTAAGGTTTTATGATAACACTTGAGCGCGTTTTCTACGTTTCAACCTATAAAAAAACATCTTGCAAGTATGCCAACTGTTTTCATGTTGGCGTTAGCATGCTAAGGTTTTTATTTATTTACTTTTTTTCACCTTTTTTTTTTTTTCACTTTTTTTCATGCTAAGGTTTTATGATAACACTTTAGCGCGTTTGCTACGTTTCAACCTAAAAACATCTTGCAAGTATGCCAACTGTTTTCATGTTGACGTTAGCATGCTAAGGTTTTTTTATAAAAAAAATGTCACCTTTTTTTTCATGCTAAAGTTTTATGATAACACTTTAGCGCGTTTTCTATGTTTCAACCTAAAAAACCATCTTGCAAGTATGCCAACTGTTTTTGTGTTGACGTTAGCATGCTAATGTTTTTATTTTTTTATTTTAATTTTAATACATTTTTTATTTTATTTTTTCACTCTTTTTTCATGCTAAGGTTTTATGATAATACTTTAGCGTGTTTTCTACATTTCAACCTAAAAAAAACATCTTGCAAGTATGCCAACTGTTTTCATGTTGGCGTTAGCATGCTAAGGTTTTTATTTATTTTATTTGTATTTTTTTTTTTCCACTTTTTTTTCATGCTAAGGTTTTATAATAACACTTTAGCGCTTTTTCTACGTTTCAACCTAAAAAACATCTTGCAAGTATGCCAACTGTTTTCATGTTGACGTTAGCATGCTAAGGTTTTTTTTAATTAATTTTTTTCACCTTTTTTTTCATGCTAAAGTTTTATGATAACACTTTAGCGCGTTTTCTACGTTTCAACCTAAAAAACCGTCTTGCAAGTATGCCAACTGTTTTCATGTTAGCGTGTTGATGTTAGCATGCTAAAGTTTTATGCTCACATTTTAGCACGTTTCAACCTAAAAATCCCACATTTTGATACCTGGCGCCATCTTGCAAGTATGCCAACTGTTTTTGTGTTGGCGTGTTGACGTTAGCATGCGAAGGTTTTATGATAACACTTTAGCGTGTTTTCTACATTTCAACCTAAAAAAAACATCGTGCAAGTATGCCAACTGTTTTCATGTTGGCGTTAGCATGCTAAGGTTTTTATTTTTTTTATTTTTTTTTATTTGTATTTTTTTTTTTTCACTTTTTTTTCATGCTAATGTTTTATAATAACACTTTAGCGCGTTTTCTACGTTTCAACCTAAAAAACATCTTGCAAGTATGCCAACTGTTTTCATGTTGACGTTAGCATGCTAAGGTTTTTTTTAATTAATTTTTTTCACCTTTTTTTTCATGCTAAAGTTTTATGATAACACTTTAGCGCGTTTTCTACGTTTCAACCTAAAAAACCGTCTCGCAAGTATGCCAACTGTTTTCATGTTAGCGTGTTGATGTTAGCATGCTAAAGTTTTATGCTCACATTTTAGCAAGTTTCAACCTAAAAATCACACATTTTGATACCTGCCGCAATCTTGCAAGTATGCCAACTGTTTTCATGTTGACGTTAGCATGCTAAGGTTTTTATTTTATTTATTTTTTTATTTGTATTTTTTTTTCACCTTTCTTTTTTTTTTCTTTTTTTTTCATGCTAAGGTTTTATAATAACACTTTAGTGCGTTTTCTACGTTTCAACCTAAAAAAACATCTTGCAAGTATGCCAACTGTTTTCATGTTGGCGTTAGCATGCTAAGGTTTTTTTTATCAATTTTTTTCACCTTTTTTTTCATGCTAAAGTTTTATGATAACACTTTAGCGCGTTTTCTACGTTTCAACCTAAAAAACCGTCTCGCAAGTATGCCAACTGTTTTCATGTTAGCGTGTTGATGTTAGCATGCTAAAGTTTTACGCTCACATTTTCGCAAGTTTCAACCTAAAAATCCCACATTTTGATACCTGGCGCCATCTTGCAAGTATGCCAACTGTTTTTGTGTTGGCGTGTTGACGTTAGCATGCGAAGGTTTTATGATAACACTTTAGCGCGTTTTCTACGTTTCAACCTAAAAAACATTTTACGTTAGCATGCTAACGTTTTATGCGAGCATTTTTGCTACTTTTATTCGTATAAAACCGAAAATCGCGGTTTCCGACACTGGGCGCCATCTTAGAAGTATGTTGACATGCTAACGTTAACATACTAATGCTTTATGCTAGCATTTTAGCACTTTTGGTGTCATTTCAACCTAAAATTCATGGATATTGAGACTTTAAACGTACTATAACAATGCTGTGTGTGTGTGTGTGTGTGTGTGTGTGTGTGTGTGTGTGTGTGTGTGTGTGTGTGTGTGTGTGTGTGTGTGTGTGTGTGTGTGTGTGTGTGTGTTGACAGCTGTCACAGCTGGGCCAAAAGTGAGGCGGACCCTCAAGAAGAAGAATGGCGGTCCTTTTGTGTATACTGTCAACGTGAATAAAATGACTCAACGCACTGACTTCCTGTTGTTTTTGTCTTCAGACACGCCCCCCCCTGTCTAAAAAAGCACTACTGTGGGCGGGGCTACGTCCGGCGCTCGCTCGGGCTGCCCGATGTGACGGCGGCGTGCGGCGGCGACCACGTGAGCGTCCGGCATGTGCTCGCTAATCCCCGCTCGGTGTCCCCGCTGTAATTGTGACCCGGTCACCCCGCCGCTGAAATAACGAGGCAGGTCACATGACCCCGCCGCGCCACGCTGCCAAAAAAGCCCACGTAAAGCAGACGCTGGTCAGGTGACTAGGAGGTGTGAGGTGTTTGATGCCCCGCCCACTTCTTGTTCTTTCAGTCCCAGATGAAGATGGGGAATAATGTGGGCGGGGCCTGGTGTAGATTTTTGCTCAGTTTAGTCGTTTTAGTGGCCAAAAAATTAGGGACGGGCCCCCCCGGCGCCGGGTGGGCGTGGCCTGGTGCCCGTCCTCGTCACAGTCTCCGGTCACCGGGCTGAATTCCTGCGCGTCCACCTGCTGCTGCTGCCAGGTCACGTGACACGGCCAAGCTCCGCCCACGGCGTGTCCTCAAAAAGCAGGTCAAGAGCGGAAAGAGGAAGAATTCTGGAAGCGGCATGCAAATGAGGTCAGTGGGCGGGGTCACAAGTGTCCAATGATGTGGTGTTCCTCCGTCAAGCTCCGCCCACAGTGTGTGTGTGCGCGCGCTTACTTAAAGGCTGCAGTCGGCCGCTCTTCATCCTCACCTTCTTCATCCTCAGGTGTGTTGGTCCACTTCTGTTGTTGTCAAAGGTGAGTTGGACGTGACTTCCTGCGTGCTGATTGGCTGCTTGATTAACACAGCACATTAGCATAGTAGGCTCCGCCCACTCTGATCATTTCTTTACTTTCAGGTGCAGAAATGTGTCTGCTTCTTCTCACGGGTACGTTCTACTCTGTTCTATTATGTCTACTGCCTTCTAGGCTGTTCTATAGTCTACCTTAGACTCCTACTTTGTATGTTTCTATTCTACTACTTTCTATTGTGTTCTACTGTATAGTTTTCTGTTCTACTGCCTTAGGACTGTGTCCTATAGTGTTCTATTCTATTGTGTTCTACTGTATAGTTTTCTGTTCTACTGCCTTAAGATTGTGTCCTATAGTGTTCTATTCGATTGTGTTCTACTGTATAGTTTTTCTGTTCTACTGCCCTAAGACTGTGTTCTATAGGGATCGTTGTGTTCTATTCTATTGTGTTCTACTGTATAGTTTTCTGTTCTACTGCCCTAAGACTGTGTCCTATAGTGTTTTATTCTATTGTGTTCTACTGTGTAGTTTTTCTGTTCTACTGCCTTAAGACTGTGTTCTATAGGGATTGTTGTGTTCTATTCTATTGTGTTCTACTGTATAGTTTTCAGTTCTACTGCCCTAAGACGGTGTCCTATAGGGATCTTTGTGTACTATTCTATTGTTCTACTGTATAGTTTTCTGTTCTACTGCCCTAAGACTGTGTCCTGTAGGGATCTTTGTGTTCTACTGTATAGTTTTCTACTGTATATTCTGTTCTACTGCCTTAATACTGTGTCCTATAGGGATCGTTGTGTTCTATTCTATTGTGTTCTACTGTATAGTTTTCTGTTCTACTGCCCTAAGACTGTGTGCTATAGTGTTCTATTCTATTGTGTTCTATTCTATTGTGTGCTACTGTATAGTTTTCTGTTCTACTGCCCAAAGACTGTGTCCTATAGGGACCTTTGTGTACTATTCTATTGTGTTCTACTGTATAGTGTTCTGTTTTACTGCCCTAAGACTGTGTCCTATAGGGATCTTTGTCTCCTACTGTATAGTTTTCTGTTCTACTGCCCTAAGACTGTGTCCTATAGGGATCTTTGTGTTCTATTCTATTGTGTTCTACTGTATAGTTTTCTGTTCTACTGCCTTAAGACTGTGTCCTATAGTGTTCTATTCTATTGTGTTCTATTCTATTGTGTTCTACTGTATAGTTTTTCTGTTCTACTGCCTTAAGACTGTGTTCTATAGGGACCGTTGTGTTCTATTCGATTGTGTTCTACTGTATAGTTTTCTGTTCTACTGCCCTAAGACTGTGTCCTATAGTGTTCTATTCTATTGTGTTCTACTGTATAGTTTTTCTGTTCTACTGCCTTAAGACTGTGTCCTATAGGGATTGTTGTGTTCTATTCTATTGTGTTCTACTGTATAGTTTTCTGTTCTACTGCCCTAAGACTGTGTCCTATAGTGTTTTATTCTATTTTGTTCTACTGTGTAGTTTTTCTGTTCTACTGCCTTAAGACTGTGTCCTATAGGGATTGTTGTGTTCTATTCTATTGTGTTCTACTGTATAGTTTTCTGTTCTACTGCCCTAAGACTGTGTCCTATAGTGTTTTATTCTATTGTGTTCTACTGTGTAGTTTTCTGTTCTACTGCCCTAAGACTGTGTCCTATAGGGATCGTTGTGTACTATTCTATTGTGTTCTACTGTATAGTTTTCTGTTCTACTGCCCTAAGACTGTGTCCTATAGTGTTTTATTCTATTGTGTTCTACTGTGTAGTTTTTCTGTTCTACTGCCTTAAGACTGTGTCCTATAGGGATTGTTGTGTTCTATTCTATTGTGTTCTACTGTATAGTTTTCTGTTCTACTGCCCTAAGACTGTGTCCTATAGGGATCTTTGTTTACTATTCTATTCAACTGTATAGTTTTATGTTCTACTGCCCTAAGACTGTGTCCTATAGGGATCTTTGTGTTCTACTGTATAGTTTTCTACTGTATATTCTGTTCTACTGCCTTAAGACTGTGTCCTATAGGGATCGTTGTGTTCTATTCTATTGTGTTCTACTGTATAGTTTTCTGTTCTACTGCCCTAAGACTGTGTCCTATAGTGTTCTATTCTATTGTGTTCTTTTCTATTGTGTGCTATTGTATAGTTTTCTGTTCTACTGCCCAAAGACTGTGTCCTATAGGGACCTTTGTGTACTATTCTATTGTGTTCTACTGTATAGTGTTCTGTTTTACTGCCCTAAGACTGTGTCCTATAGGGATCTTTGTGTTCTACTGTATAGTTTTCTGTTCTACTGCCCTAAGACTGTGTCCTATAGGGATCTTTGTGTTCTATTCTATTGTGTTCTACTGTATGTTTTTTTGTGCTACTGCCTTA
Organism: Nerophis lumbriciformis; assembly: GCF_033978685.3. NCBI lineage: Eukaryota > Metazoa > Chordata > Actinopteri > Syngnathiformes > Syngnathidae > Nerophis > Nerophis lumbriciformis. Next base: position 2,357,184 of record NC_084573.2, read on the forward strand.
AGACTGTGTCCTATAGGGATATTTGTGTTCTATTGTGTTCTATTCTATTGTGTTCTACTGTATAGTTTTCTGCTTTACTGCCTTATATTGTATTCAATAGTGTTCTATGCTATGGTGTGACACTGTATAGTTTTATTCTACTGCCTTCTATTGTGGTCTATAGTCTACCTTAGTCTTCTACTTTCTACTACCGTCTGTTGTGTTCTGTTGTATTGTGTTCTACTGTATAGTTTTCTTTCTACTGCCTTAAGACTGTGTCCTATAGGGATCTTTGTGTTCTTTTCTATTGTGTTCCACTGTATAGTTTTCTATTCTACTGCCTTAAGACTGTGTCCTATAGGAATCTTTTTGTCCTATTATATTGTGTTCTACTGTATAGTTTTCTGTTTTACTGCCTTATACTGTGTCCGATAGTGTTCTATTCTATGGTGTGACACTGTATAGTTTTAGTCTACTGCCTTCTATTGTGTTCTATGGCCTACCTTAGTCTTCTACTTTGTATGTTTCTTTTCTACTACCTTCTGTTGTGTTCTATTGTATTGTGTTCTACTGTTTAGTTTTCTGTTCTACTGCCTTAAGACTGTCCTATAGGGATCTTTGTGTTCTATTCTATTGTGTTCTACTGTATAGTTTTCTATTCTACTGCCTTAAGACTGTATCCTATAGGGATCTTTTTGTCCTATTCTATTGTGTTCTACTGTGTAGTTTTCTGTTTTACTGCCTTATATTGTGTCCGATAGTGTTCTATTCTATGGTGTGACACTGTATAGTTTTAGTCTACTGCCTTCTATTGAGTTCTATGGCCTACCTTAGTCTCCTACTTTGTATGTTTCTTTTCTACTACTTTCTGTTGTATACTATTCTATTGTTCTACTGTATAGTTTTCTGTTCTACTGCCTTAAGACTGTGTCCTATAGGGATCATTGTGTTCTATTCTATTGTGTTCTATTGTGTTCTATTGTATAGTTTTCTGTGTCTACAGCCTTAAGACTGTGTCCTATAGGGATCTTTGTGTTCTATTCTATTGTGTTCTACTGTATATTTTTCTGTTCTACTGCCTTATTCTGTGTCCTATAGGGATCTTTGTGTTGTATTCTATTGTGTTCTACTGTATAGTTTTCTGTCTACTGCCTTAAGACTGTGTCCTATAGGGATCTTTGTGTTCGATGCTATTGTGTTCTACTGTATAGTTTTCTGTTCTACTGCCTTAAGACTGTGTCCTATAGGGATCTTTGTGTTCTATTCTATTGTGTTCTACTGTATAGTTTTCTGTTCTACTGCCTTATACTGTGTCCTATAGGGATCTTTGTGTTCTATTCTATGGTGTTACACTGTATAGTTTTGTATTCTACAGCCTTCCTCTATTGTGTTCTGTAATGTTCTTTAGTGTTCTACTGTGTTGTACCGTATAGTTTTATGTTCTCCGCCTTCCACTTATTGTGTCTTATAGTGTTCTTTAGTGTTCTATTTTAATGTGTTCTACTGTATATTTTCTATGCTACTGCTTTCTATTGTGTCCTATAGTTGTCTTTGGTGTTCTGTTCTATTGCATTATATTGTGTTCTACTATATAGTGTTCTGTTCTATTGCATTATATTGTGTTCTACTATATAGTTTTCTGTTCTACTCTCTTCTATTGTGTCCTAGTATGTTCTGTAATGTCAAATTCTATTGTGTTCTACTGTATAGTTTTCTGTTTTACTGCCTTATACTGTGTCCTTTGTGTTCTATTCTATGGTGTTACATTGTATAGTTTTCTATTCTACTGCCGTATATTGTGTTCTTCAGGGTTCTAGTCTATTATACTATGTTGTGCTGTTTAGTTTTGTATTCTACAGCCTTCTTCTATTGTGTTCTGTAATGGTCTTTAGTGTTCTATTGGTGTTGCACCGTATAGTTTTCTGTTCTCTGCCTTCCTCTATTGTGTCCTATAGGTTCTTTAGTGTTCTTTTTTTAAGGTGTTCTACTGTATGTTTTTATGCTACTGCTTTCTATTGTGTCCTATAGTTGTCTTTAGTCTTTAGTTCTGTTCTATTGCATTATATTGTGTTCTACTGTATAGTTTTCTGTTCTACTCTCTTCTATTGTGTCCTCGTATGTTCTTTAGTGTCCAAATCTATTGTGTTCTACTGTATAGTTTTCAGTTCTACTGCCTTATACTGATTGTGTCCTGTTCCTAATGTTATATATTCTATTGTGTTCTACTGTATAGTTTTCTATTCTACTGCCTTCTGTTGTTTTCTGTAGTGTTCTATTTTATTGAGTTCTACCCTATAGGTTTATGTTCGACTCCCTTATACGGTGTCTTCTTATAGTGTACTTTATTGTTGTATATTTCTAGTGTTCTAGTGTATATTTTTCTATTCCACTCCCTTCTATTGTGTTCTTTAGTGTTCTATTGTGTTCTACTGTATCATTTTATATTATATCATAGTGTTCTTAGTGTTGTATTCTATTGTGTTTTGTATTGTATTTTGTTGTTGTCTTCTATCTTGTTTTAGTGTGTGTTCTATTGTGACCTATTGTGTTCTATTTTATTATGTTGTGTTGTGTTCCATTGTAATATTTTTTGTGTTCTATTGTGCTGTGTGCTATTGTGTTGTTCTACCCCATTCTATTGTTTTATTGTGTACTATTCTATCCTAACCTATTGTGTTGTGTTGTATCCTATTATATTGTTTTATTGTGTTTTATTCTATCCTATTCCATCCTAATCTATTGTGTTGTATTGTGTTCTATTCTATCTTACTCTATCGTAATCTATTGTGTTGTTGTATCGTATTATATTGTGTTGCACTGTGTTGTGTTCCATCGTATTCTATCGTGTAGTGTGGTCTACTGTATTGTATTATGTATTGTGTTGTGTTGTATTGTATTGTGTTGTATTGTTTTCTATTGAACTGTTGTATAATGTGTTGTATTCTATTGTGTTCTATTGTACTTTGTTGTATGGTATGTTGTATTGTGTTCTATCGTGTAGTGTGATCTATTGCATTTTATTGTGTATTGTGTTGTATTGTATTCTATTGTGTATTATGCTGTATTGTATTGTGTGTTGTGTTGTGTTATATTCTATTGTATTGTGTTGTATTATATTGTGTTGTGATCTATCTTGTTGTATTGTGCTGTACTGCATTCTGTTGAACTGTGTTGTATGGCGTGTTGTATTGTATTTAACTGTATTGTATGGTGTTTTGCGTTGTATTGTATTCTATTTAACTGTATTGTATGGTATTTTGTGTTGTACTCTATTCTACTAAACTTTATTGCATGGTGTTTTGGGTTGTATCCTATTGTGTTCTATTGTACTGTATTGTATAGTGTGCTGTGTTGTATTCTATTGAACTGTATTGTATGGTGTGTTGTATTCTATTGTGCTGTGTTGTGTTGTGTTCTATTGCATTGTGTTGTATGGTGTGTTCTATTGCACTGTATTGTGTGGTGTGTTGTATTGTGTTCTATTGCACTGTATAGTATTGTGTTCTCTCGAACAGTATCGTATGGTGTGTTGTATTTTATTGTACTGCATTGTATGGTGTGTTCTGTTCTATTGCACTGTATTGTATGTTGTGTTGTCTTGTATTCTATTGCATCGTGTTGTATGGTGTGTTCTGTAGCACTTTATTGTATGTTGTGTTGTTATCTATTGTGCTATGTTATATGGTGTGTTGTTGTATTCTATTGCACTGTCTTATATAGTGTGTTGTATTGTGCTCTATTGTACTGTGTTCTATGGTGTGCTTTGTTGTATTCTATTGTGCTGTATTGTATGGTGTGTTGTGTTGTATTCTATTGCACTGTATTATATAGTGTGTTGTATTGTGTTCTATGGTGTGTTGTATTATAGTGTGCTGTATTGTATGGTTTGTTGTGTTGTATTCTATTGTGTTGTATGGTGTATTCTATTGTGCTATGTTGTATGGTGTGTTGTTGTATTCTATTGCACTGTATTATATATTGTGTTGTATTGTACTGTGTTCTATGGTGTGCTGTGTTGTATTCTGTTGTGCTGTATTGTATGGTGGGTTGTGTTGTATTCCATTGCATTGCATTGCATGGTGTATTCTATTGTGTTTTGTTGTACTGTATTGTATGCTGTGTTGTGTTGTATTCTATTGTGCTATGTTGTATGGTGTGTTGTTGTATTCTATTGCACTGTATTATATAGTGTGTTGTATTGTACTGTGTTCTGTGGTGTGCTGTGTTGTATTCTGTTGTGCTGTATTGTATGGTGTGTTGTGTTGTATCCTATTGTATTACATTGTATGGTGTATTCTATTGTGTTTTATTGTACTGTATTGTATGGTGTGTTGTGTTGTATTCTATTGCATTACATTGTATGGTGTATTCTATTGTATTGTATTCTATTGTACTGTGGTGTGTTGTATTGTGTTCTATTGTACTGTGTTGTATGGTGTGTTGTATTGTGTTCAATTGTTCTGTGTTGTATGGTGTGTTGTATTCTATTGTACTGTGGTGTGTTGTATTGTGTTCTATTGTGCTGTGTTGTATTGTGTTCTATTGTACTGTGTTGTATGGTGTGTTGTATTGTGTTCTATTGTGGTGTGTTGTATTCTATTATACTGTGGTGTGTTGTGTTGTGTTGTATTGTGTTGTATTGTGTTGCATAGTGATAGTTGAGCAGGTGTGTGTGTGTTTCAGGAGTGTACCTGCTGGTGTGGTCATGTTGCTCAGGTGTGTAACAACAACAACACTATTGCTTTTTCAATGGCCAGTGGCTGTTTCCATGACGACCACTTTCTTCTCCTTAGCAACACAACCACTGAGGTGTGAGAGCAGAGGGGCGGACCTGGCCCAGGACGCCACACTCGTCCACTGTCCGTCACACTGTGGCCAGCGCAGGCTGTCCGTCTTTGGAACGCACGTCTACGCCGCCATCTCATCCCTCTGTGGCGCCGCGCTGCACAGGTAACCCGACCTTTGACCTTGGAGGCAGCACGTGGTCACTTCCTGTACCACGAGGTCAAATTCTTTGTGTGCGTGCAGCGGCGCCGTGGGCGTGTCGGGGGGCGTGGTCAAGGTGGAGAGGTTGCCTGGGCAACAGCCCTACGCCGCCTCCTACGCCAACGGCATCCAATCACAGGCCTTGTCCCGGTGGAGCTCCTCCTTCACGGTCAGCGGTAGGTCAGAGGTCACGCCTTCTTACACCTGAGAGACCACCTGTCACATGTTGGTCACGTGTTCATATGTTGTTAACGTGTTGGTCACATGTTCACGTGTTGTTCACGTGTTGTTCACGTGTTGGTCACATGTTCATATGTTGTTCACGTGTTGGTCACATGTTGTTCACGTGTTTGTTCACATGTTGTTCACGTGTTGGTCACATGTTGTTCACGTGTTGGTCACATGTTGTTCACGTGTTGGTCACATGTTCATATGTTGTTCACGTGTTGGTCACATGTTCTTCACGTGTTGTTCACATGTTGTTCACGTGTTGGTCACATATTCACATGTTGTTCACATGTTGGTCACATGTTCATATGTTGTTCACGTGTTGGTCACATGTTCACGTGTTTGTTCACATGTTGTTCACGTGTTGGTCACATGTTCATATGTTGTTCACGTGTTGGTCACATGTTCTTCACGTGTTGGTCACATTTTCACATGTTCACATGTTGTTCACGTGTTGGTCACATATTCACATGTTGTTCACGTGTTGGTCACATGTTCATATGTTGTTCACGTGTTGGTCACATGTTGTTCACGTGTTGGTCACATGTTCACATGTTGTTTAAATGTTGGTCACATGTTCACATGTTGTTCACGTGTTGGTCACATGTTCACATGTTGTTCACATGTTGTTCACATGTTCACGTGTTGGTCACATGTTCACATGTTGTTCACGTGTTGGTCACATGTTGTTCACGTGTTGGTCACATGTTCACATGTTCACGTGTTGTCACATATTCACGTTGTTCACGTGTTGGTCACATGTTCATATGTTGTTCACGTGTTGGTCACATGTTGTTCACGTGTTGGTCACATGTTGGTCACATGTTCACATGTTGTTCACGTGTTGGTCACATGTTAACATGTTAGTCACATCTTGTGCACGTGTTGGTCACATGTTCATATGTTGTTCACATGTTGGTCACATGTTCACATCTTGTTCACATGTTGGTCACATGTTCATATGTTGTTCACGTGTTGGTCACATGTTCGCATGTTGTTCACGTGTTGGTCACATGTTGACATGTTGTTCACGTGTTGGTCACATGTTGGTCACATGTTCATATGTTGTTCACATGTTGTTCATGTGTTGGTCACATGTTGGTCACATGTTCACATGTTCACGTGTTGGTCACATGTTGGTCACATGTTCATATGTTGGTCACATGTTGTTCATGTGTTGGTCACATGTTCACGTGTTGGTCACATGTTCACATGTTGTTCACGTGTTGGTCACATGTTCACGTGTTGGTCACATGTTCACATGTTGGTCACATGTTGTTCACATGTTCACATGTTGGTCACATGTTCACATGTTGTTCACGTGTTGGTCACATGTTGTTCACGTGTTGGTACCATGTTGTTCACGTGTTGGTCACATGTTCACATGTTGTTCACGTGTTGGTCACATGTTGTTCACGTGTTGGTCACATGTTCACATGTTGTTCACGTGTTGGTCACATGTTGACATGTTGTTCACGTGTTGGTCACATGTTGGTCACATGTTCATATGTTGTTCACATGTTGTTCATGTGTTGGTCACATGTTGGTCACATGTTCACATGTTCACGTGTTGGTCACATGTTGGTCACATGTTCATATGTTGGTCACATGTTCATGTGTTGGTCACATGTTCACGTGTTGGTCACATGTTCACATGTTGTTCACGTGTTGGTCACATGTTCACGTGTTGGTCACATGTTCACATGTTGTTCATGTGTTGGTCACATGTTGTTCACATGTTCACATGTTGGTCACATGTTCACATGTTGGTCACATGTTGTTCATGTGTTGGTCACATGTTGGTCACATGTTCACATGTTGGTCACATGTTCACATGTTGGTCCAAGTTGTTCGTGTGTTGTCACATGTTGGTCACATGTTCACATGTTGGTCACATGTTCACATGTTGGTCCAAGTTGTTCATGTGTAGGTTACATGTTCACATGTTGGTCACATGTTTTTTTACATGTTAGGTCACATGTTAGTTAACATGTTCACATGTTGGTAACATGTTAGGTCACATGTTGATCACATGTTAGTTCACATGTTAGTCACATGTTAGTTAACATGTTCACATATTGGTCACATGTTAGTTAACATGTTCACATGTTAGTTAACATGTTCACATGTTGATCACATGTTAGTTAACATGTTCACATGTTGGTCACATGTTAGTTAACATGTTCACATGTTGGTGACATGTTAGTTAACATGTGTTCACATGTTGGTCACATGTTAGTTAACATGTTCACATGTTGGTCACATGTTAGTTAACATGTTCACATGTTGGTCACATGTTAGTTAACATGTTCACATGTTAGTTAACATGTGAACATGTTGGTCACATGTTAGTTAACGTGTTCCCATGTTAGTTAACATGTTCACATGTTGGTCACATGTTAGTTAACGTGTTCACATGTTGGTCACATGTTAGTTAACGTGTTCACATGTTGGTCACATGTTAGTTAACATGTTCACATGTTGGTCACATGTTAGTTAACGTGTTCACATGTTGGTCACATGTTAGTTAACGTGTTCACATGTTGGTCACATGTTAGTTAACATGTTCACATGTTGGTCACATGTTAGTTAACATGTTCACATGTTGGTCACATGTTAGTTAACGTGTTCACATGTTGGTCACATGTTTTTTACAAGTCAGAATCAGAATAGTTTTTATTGCCATTGTTTGAGAAGGGGTTCACAAACTATGAATTTTTCTTGGTGTTGGTCATTTGTTGGTGACATGTTTTTCATATGTTGGTCACATGTTTTTCATATGTTGGTCACATGTTTTTCATATGTTGGTCACATGTTTTTCATATGTTGGTGACATGTTTTTCATATGTTGGTCACATGTTTTTCATATGTTGGTGACATGTTTTTCATATGTTGGTGACATGTTTTTCATATGTTGGTCACATGTTTTTCATATGTTGGTCACATGTTTTTCATATGTTGGTCACATGTTTTTCATATGTTGGTCACATGTTTTTCATATGTTGGTCACATGTTTTTCATATGTTGGTGACATGTTTTTCATATGTTTGCTTTGTGTCAGAGCATGTTGAGCAGCCTTCCCACGTCATCACGCCTCAACACATCGTCAGTGACACCAATGCTGCTGCCACCAAACTGCCAGGTGACCACCACCATGCCTTTTTCTTCACCTCAAACTATACACCACTCTCTGTCTCTCTGTGTGTGTGTGTGTGTGTGTGTGTGTGTGTGTGTGTGTGTGTGTGTGTGTGTGTGTGTGTGTGTGTGTGTGTGTGTGTGTAGCAGCCAAGAAGGCGTTGAAGAAGTTGTCCGTAAAGAAAGTTTTTCGAGGAGGAAATAAAGGTGTGTGTGTGTTCATTATTAACAATCATGTTTGGTCACATGACCTCTGTTAAACAACTGTGTGTGTGTGTGTGTGTGTGTGTGTGTGTGTGTGTGTGTGTGTGTGTGTGTGTGTGTGTGTGTGTGCAGACTGTCAAATGGACATCGCCATGGTGATAGACAGCAGCAGCAACATTGGTCAGAGACGTTTCAACCTCCAGAAAAAGTTTGTCAGCAAACTTGCAGTCATGTTGAAAGTTGGACCATCTGGACCACATGTTGGCCTCGTGCAGACCAGGTCTCACACACACTTTTAACACTCACACACACACACACACATTTAACACACACACACACACTTAACACACACACATTTAACACTCACACACACACACATTTAACACACACACACACTTAACACACACACACACATTTAACACACACACACACACTTAACACACACACATTTAACACTCACACACACACACATTTAACACACACACACACTTAACACACACACACACATTTAACACACACACACACTTAACACACACACATTTGACAAACACAAATTTAACACACACACACACACATTTAACACACACATTGAACACACACACACACACTTAACACACACATACATTTAACAAACACACAAATTTAACATACACACACTTTTAACACACGCACACATTGAACACACAGAAACACACATTTAACAAACACACAAATTTAACACACACACACACACATTTAACACACACACACACACATTTAACAAACACACAAATTTAACACACACACATTTAACACGTGCACACATTGAACACACACATATTTAACACACACACACTTAACACACACACACACACACACATTTAACAAACACACACATTTAACACACACACACATTTAACACACACACACACACATTTAACACACACACACATTTAACAAACACACAAATTTAACACACACACATTTAACACATGCACACATTGAACACAAACATATTTAACACACAAACACTTAACACACTCACACACACATTTAACAAACACACACATTTAACACACACACATCTAACAAACACACACACTTAAAACACACACACACATTTGACAAACACACAAATTTAACACACACACATTTAACACATACACACATTTAACAAACACATAAATTTAACACACACACATTTAACAAACACACACACACTTAACAGAAAACACACACATTTGACAAACACACACATTTAACACGCACACATTTAACACACACACATTTAACAAACACACACATTTAACACACACATATTTAACAGACACATATTTAACACACACACACACACACTTAACACACACACACACACATTTAACAAACACTCACATTTAACACACACACACATTTAACACACACACACACACATTTAACACACACACACATTTAACAAACACACAAATTTAACACACACACATTTAACACATGCACACATTGAACACAAACATATTTAACACACAAACACTTAACACACTCACACACACATTTAACAAACACACACATTTAACACACACACATCTAACAAACACACACACTTAAAACACACACACACATTTGACAAACACACAAATTTAACACACACACATTTAACACATACACACATTTAACAAACACATAAATTTAACACACACACATTTAACAAACACACACACACTTAACAGAAAACACACACATTTGACAAACACACACATTTAACACGCACACATTTAACACACACACATTTAACAAACACACACATTTAAC
>NC_084573.2:2372500-2387500 GCF_033978685.3 Nerophis lumbriciformis
CCTACATCTGCGGTCCCTTCCAGGGAGGCGTTCGGGTGGCATCCTGACCAGATGCCCGAACCACCTCATCTGGCTCCTCTCCATGTGGAGGAGCAGCGGCTTTACTTTGACCCCCTCCCGGATGACAGAGCTTCTCACCCTGTCTCTAAGGGAGAGCTCCCCCACCCGACGGAGGGAGTTCAATTCGGCCGCATGTACCCGTGATCTTGTCCTTTCGGTCAGAACCTCATGATCTCTGGGTGTGTTTCTTCTAATATGCTGCTGTTCCTGTCTGTCCACTCCTTTTCCAGCTGGTCAGTCCTGTCACAACAGTGTTGCCTCCAGAGGGTCTTGATCAGCAGCGGTTACGTCAAGGTCCTTAGGCCGGATGTTTGAAGTCTTCAGCTGGTCTTTCTACCTCTTTTTCTGGCCCATGTGCCAGGCACAGTCCACAGTTTAGTTGGCCATACAATACTCTGCGGGGGGTCATCAGGGGGATGTCCTTTCCAGAAGAAAGTGTAGCCCATTCCTTCCTCTTTCAAAGATCCTTCATCCAGGAGTCTGGTCTGGCAATGTCCATGTTATATCGCCTTAGTTCAGACCAGTACTGTCCTTTGCTCTGGTCTGTCACTGTTACCTGGGGAGTCCAAAAAGGTTCTCACATTCCATGATGCCAGTTTCAAATTAGAGGCTTTTTTGGATTTGTGTGGCAAGGGAGACCAAAGACCATCGGCACTGTTCCACAGTTGCAGGAGGCTGCCGGCGCTCCAGTCTCTTGGAGGACCGTCTATTCTGCGCCCGCCAGGTACATCTCCCTTCCAGTAGTGCTAATACAGCCACCCTCTTTCGCCTGGTCCCCCATTGGGGACTTGACATATAGCTGGGGCAGTGGTTAACGGGCTTCAGGGCAATTCCACACACTGGTGGGCCTGCATACCGGGTCTCTAGACTTAGACTTAGACTTCCTCTAAGGTCCATTGCGCCGAGATCCCCCTATTCTGCGCCCACCAGGTACATCTCCCATTCCAGTAGTGCTAATACAGCCACCCTCTTTCGCCTGGTCCCCCATTGGGGACTTGACATATAGCTGGGGCAGTGGTTAACGGGCTTCAGGGCAATTCCACACACTGGTGGGCCTGCATGCCGGGTCTCTAGACTTAGACTTAGACTTCCTCTAAGGTCCATTGCGCCGAGATCCCCCTATTCTGCGCCCACCAGGTACATCTCCCATTCCAGTAGTGCTAATACAGCCACCCTCTTTCGCCTGGTCCCCCATTGGGGACTTTACATATAGCTGGGGCAGTGGTTAACGGGCTTCAGGGCAATTCCACACACTTGTGGGCCTGCATGCCGGGTCTCTAGACTTAGACTTAGACTTCCTCTAAGGTCCATTGCGCCGAGATCCCCCTATTCTGCGCCCACCAGGTACATCCCCCTTCCAGTAGTGCTAATACAGCCACCCTCTTTCGCCTGGTCCCCCATTGGGGTCTTTACATATAGCTGGGGCAGTGGTTAACGGGCTTCAGGGCAATTCCACACACTGGTGGGCCTGCATGCCGGGTCTCTAGACTTAGACTTAGACTTCCTCTAAGGTCCATTGCGCCGAGATCCCCCTATTCTGCGCCCACCAGGTACATCCCCCTTCCAGTAGTGCTAATACAGCCACCCTCTTTCGCCTGGTCCCCCATTGGGGACTTTACATATAGCTGGGGCAGTGGTTAACGGGCTTCAGGGCAATTCCACACACTGGTGGGCCTGCATGCCGGGTCTCTAGACTTAGACTTAGACTTCCTCTAAGGTCCATTGCGCCGAGATCCCCGTCCAACTTAGCCTGGAACCGCAAGGTACCAGTTACCACGTCTGGCCACGAGGAGGCATATACGGGTTTTGGAGGTCTTACACACACTTACATACAAGTACACGCTTAGAATACACACGTTTAAGGTGTGTTGTGTCCTCAGGTAAGGCCATCATGCACGCGACTCAGACGTTGTACGCGCAGGAGAGTGGCGGGAGGCGGGGCCACCCTCGTGTGATGCTGGTGTTGATTGACGGCTGGCCCTCTGACGACCTGGAGCGGGCGGCCGTGTTGGCCCGAGAGTCGGGAATCAACGTCTTCCTGCTGTCCGTCGCCAAGCCCGCCCCCGACGAGGTGGCCATGGTGCCCGACTACGACTTCACTAAGAAGGTCAGCGTGGTGTTTGCTTATCTTTGGTCACATGGTATAAAGCTGGTCCACAGTTCCACGACCAGGGAACTGGTCGTGGAACTCTATACTCTCGGCAGGGTCCTTGAGGGTGCATGGGAGTTTGCCCAACCAGTCTACATGTGCTTTGTAGACTTGGAGAAGGCATTCGACCGTGTACCCCGGGAAGTCCTGTGGGGAGTGCTCAGAGAGTATGGGGTAACGGACTGTCTTATTGTGGCAGTCCGCTCCCTGTATGATCAGTGTCAGAGCTTGGTCCGCATTGCCGGCAGTAAGTCGGACACGTTTCCAGTGAGGGTTGGACTCTGCCAAGGCTGCCCTTTGTCACCCATTCTGTTCATAACCTTTATGGACAGAATTTCTAGGCGCAGTCAAGGCGTTGAGGGGATCTGGTTTGGTGGCTGCAGGATTAGGTCTCTGCTATTTGCAGATGATGTGGTCCTGATGGCTTCCTCCGGCCAAGATCTTCAGCTCTCACTGGATCGGTTCGCAGCCGAGTGTGAAGCGACTGGGATGGGAATCAGCACCTCCAAGTCCGAGTCCATGGTTCTCTCCCGGAAAAGGGTGGAGTGCCATCTCCGGGTTGGGGACGAGATCTTGCCCCAAGTGGAGGAGTTCAAGTACCTCGGAGTCTTGTTCACGAGTGGGGGAAGAGTGGATCGTGAGATCGACAGGCGGATCGGTGCGGCGTCTTCAGTAATGCGGACGCTGTATCGATCCGTTGTGGTGAAGAAGGAGCTGAGCCGGAAGGCAAAGCTCTCGATTTACCGGTCGATCTACGTTCCCATCCTCACCTATGGTCATGAGCTTTGGGTCATGACCGAAAGGACAAGATCACGGGTACAAGCGGCCGAAATGAGTTTCCTCCGCCGAGTGGCGGGTCTCTCCCTTAGAGATAGGGTGAGAAGCTCTGTCATCCGGGGGGGAGCTCAAAGTAAAGCCGCTGCTCCTCCACATGGAGAGGAGCCAGATGAGGTGGTTCGGGCATCTGGTCAGGATGCCACCCGAACGCCTCCCTAGGGAGGTGTTTCGGGCACGTCCGACTGGTTGGAGGCCACGGGGAAGACCCAGGACACGTTGGGAAGACTATGTCTCCCGGCTGGCCTGGGAACGCCTCGGGATCCCCCGGGAGGAGCTGGACGAAGTGGCTGGGGAGAGGGAAGTCTGGGTTTCCCTGCTTAAGCTGCTGCCCCCGCGACCCGATCTCGGATAAGCGGGAGAAGATGGATGGATGGTCACATGGTCACGTGTGTGGTGCAGGCGGTGTGCAAAGACAACGGCTTCTTCAACTACCACATGACCAGCTGGTTCAGCACCACCAAACACGTCAAACCTCTCACGCAGAGACTCTGCTCGCTGGACGGCCTCCTCTGCAGTACGACGCCACTACCACGCCATCCACACGCCACCGCCAGCGGCCACTGAGCCCTTTTCCTGTCTTCCAGGTCGGACGTGTTTTAATTCAGTCAACATCGGCTTCCTGATTGACGGCTCGTCCAGCGTTGGAGACCCGAACTTCCGTCTGGTCTTGGACTTCTTGGGGGCCGTCGCTGCCAAGTTTGACGTCTCAGACGTTGGCGCTCACGTTGGTGAGCGCTCGGGAAGTGACCAAAGAGTCTGATTGATGGATTGATTGATTGATTGGTGCGCAGGCGCGGTGCAGTTCACGTACGACCAGCGTCTGGAGTTCGGCATGTGGGAGCACGCCAGCAAAGACGGTGTCCTGGGTGCCTTGAGGAGGATCCCCTACATGAGCGGCGGCACGGCCACAGGAAGCGCCATCACCTACGCCGCCCAGAACTTGTTCAGGTACGCCGGCACCACCTGCCGGATCATCGTCATCCCCCTGACGCCGTCACGTCTCCTGTCCTAGGCCCACCGGAAGAGGACGCAACTTCCTCATTGTGGTGACCGACGGCCAATCGTACGACAACGTGGGCGGGCCGGCTCTCGCCGCCCAGAATCAAGGTGTGTGTCTGCCCGTGTTGTCACTCCCACGTCCCTCTGACCTGTGACCCCCCCCGCCTCCTGCCCAGGCATCACCATGTACTCGGTGGGCGTGGCCTGGGCGCCACTGGATGACCTGAAGTCGATGGCGTCGGAGCCCAAAGAAAGCCACACCTTCTTCACCAGAGATTTCACCGGGTTGGCCGAGTTGGTGGATCCTGTGGTCCGAGGGATCTGTCAGGACTTCAGCGTGAAAAACTGAAACACACACACACACACACACACACACACACACACACACACACACACACACATGTATCTATGTAGCCCGTGTACAAACAGACATACAACCATCCATGTCTCTCTTCATATTTATTTCTTTGTATCCAATAAACTTTTTTTACAACCTGTCTGCGTGCAGGTCTCTGGCGCCCCCCGGTGTCTGAAGTGCAGGTAAAACCAAAAACTCCATATTATGACTTTTTTATCTCACAATTTCGATTTTTCTATCTCATCATTTTAACTTTCTTGTCTCGCAATTTTGACTTTTTATCTCATAATTATGACATTTATCTCATATTTTCGACTTTTTATTTAATAATTATGACTTTTTATCTTATAATTTCGACTTATTTCATAAGTATGACTTTATCTTAAATTTTGACTTTTTATCTCATAATTTCGACTTCTTTTAATCTAATGACTTTTTATCTCACAATTTCGATTTTTTTATCTCATAATTTCAACTTTTTATCTCATAATTATGACTTTTTATCTCATAATTTGAACTTTTTATCTCATCGTTATCATTTTTCACTCATCATTCAATTATTATTTTAAAAAAATCATAATTATGAGATAAAAATGTATGATTACAAATCATAATTATGATGTTTTTAAATCTCATAATTATGACTTTATCTCATAATTTCGATTTTTGATTTCATCAATTTTATCTCATAATTTAATTCATAATCATTAAATTATTATTTTAAAAAAAATCATAATTATGAGATAAAAATTCACGATTATGATTTTTTAAATCTCCTAATTGTGACTTTTTATCTCATAATTTCGAATTCCTTGTCTCACAATTTCGA
The DNA here is from genome assembly GCF_033978685.3 of Nerophis lumbriciformis. Classification (NCBI taxonomy): domain Eukaryota; kingdom Metazoa; phylum Chordata; class Actinopteri; order Syngnathiformes; family Syngnathidae; genus Nerophis; species Nerophis lumbriciformis. The sequence continues at coordinate 2,377,733 of NC_084573.2, forward strand.
CTTTTTTTTATCTCATAATTATGACTTTTTATCTCATTAATTCGACTTTTTATCTCTATCATTTTTCATCTTATAATTTCAACTTTTTATCTCATCATTATCATTTTTCACCCATAATTATTCGATTATTATTTTTTTTAAATGAGATAAAAATTCATGATTAAAAAAATCATAATTATGATGTTTTTAAATCTCATAATTATGACTTTTTATCTCATAATTATGACATTGATCTCATAATTTCGACTTTTTATTTAATAATTATGACTTTTTATCTTATAATTTCGACTTCTTTTAATCTAATGACTTTTTATGTCACAATTTCGATTTTTTATCTCATAATTTCAACTTTTTATCTCATAATTATGACTTTTTATCTCATAATTTCAACTTCTTATCTCATCGTTATCATTTTTCACTCATAATCATTCAATTATTATTTAAAAAAAATCACAATTATGAGATAAAAATGTATGATTACAAATCATAATTATGATGTTTTTAAATCTCATAATTATGACTTTTTATCTCATAATTTCAATTTTTGATTTCATCAATTTTATCTCATAATTTAACTCATAATCATTAAATTATAAAAAAAAAAAAATCATAATTATGAGATAAAAATTCACGATTATGATTTTTTAAATCTCCTAATTGTGACTTTTTATCTCATAATTTCGAATTCCTTGTCTCACAATTTCGACTTTTTTATCTCATAATTATGACTTTTTATCTCATTAGTTCGACTTTTTATCTCTATCATTTTTCATCTTATAATTTCAACTTTTTATCTCATTATCATTTTTCACTCATAATCATTCAATTATTATTTAAAAAAAATCATAATTATGAGATAAAAATTTATGATTACAAATCATAATTATGATGTTTTTAAATCTCATAATTATGACTTTTTATCTCATAATTTCGATTTTTGATCTCATCAATTTTATCTCATAATTTAACTCATAATCATTAAATTATTATTTAAAAAAGAAATCATAATTATGAGATAAAAATTCACGATTATGATTTTTTAAATCTCCTAATTGTGACTTTTTATCTCATAATTTCGAATTCCTTGTCTCACAATTTCGACTTTTTTTATCTCATAATTATGACTTTTTATCTCATTAATTCGACTTTTTATCTCTATCATTTTTCATCTTATAATTTCAACTTTTTATCTCATCATTATCATTTTTCACCCATAATTATTCGATTATTATTTTTTAAAAATGAGATAAAAATTCATGATTAAAAAAATCATAATTATGATGTTTTTAAATCTCATAATTATGACTTTTTATCTCATAATTATGACATTGATCTCATAATTTCGACTTTTTATTTAATAATTATGACTTTTTATCTTATAATTTCGACTTCTTTTAATCTAATGACTTTTTATCTCACAATTTCGATTTTTTTATCTCATAATTTCAACTTTTTATCTCATAATTATGACTTTTTATCTCATAATTTCAACTTTTTATCTCATCGTTATCATTTTTCACTCATAATTCAATTATTATTTAAAAAAAATCATAATTATGAGATACAAATTTATGATTACAAATCATAATTATGATGTTTTTAAATCTCATAATTATGACTTTTTATCTCATAATTTCGATTTTTGATCTCATCAATTTTATCTCATAATTTAACTCATAATCATTAAATTATTATTAAAAAAAAATCATAATTATGAGATAAAAATTCACGATTATGATTTTTTAAATCTCCTAATTGTGACTTTTTATCTCATAATTTCGAATTCCTTGTCTCACAATTTCGACCTTTTTATCTCATAATTATGACTTTTTAGCTCATTAATTCGACTTTTTATCTCTATCATTTTTCATCTTATAATTTCAACTTTTTATCTCATCATTATCATTTTTCACTCATAATCATTCGATTATTATTTTTTAAAAATGAGATAAAAATTCATGATTAAAAAATCATAATTATGATGTTTTTAAATATCATAATTATGACTTTTTTATCTCACAATTTCGATTTTCTTGTCTCGCGATTTTGACTTTTTATCTCATAATTGACATTTTTATCATAATTTCCACTTTTTATTTAATGAGGTTTTTTTTTGTCTTAAATTTTGACTTTTTATTTCATAATTTTGACTTTCTATCTCATAATTCCGAGTTATTTTAATCTAATGACTTTTTAATCTCACAATTTTGACTTTGTATTTCTTAATTTCGACTTTCTTGTCTCACAATTTCGACTTTTTATCTTATAATTTCGACTTGTTATTTCATAAGTATGACTTTATCTTAAATTTTGACTTTTTTATCTCATAATTTCGACTTCTTTTAATCTAATGACTTTTTATCTCACAATTTCGATTTTTTATCTCATAATTTCAATTTTTTATCTCATAATTATGACTTTTTATCTCATAATTTGAACTTTTTATCTCATCGTTATCATTTTTCACTCATAATCATTCAATTATTATTTAAAAAAAATCACAATTATGAGATAAAAATTTATGATTACAAATCATAATTATGTTTTTAAATCTCATAATTATGACATTGATCTCATAATTTCGACTTTTTATTTAATAATTATGACTTTTTATCTTATAATTTCGACTTGTTGTTTCATAAGTATGACTTTATCTTAAATTTTGACTTTTTATTTCATAATTTCGACTTCTTTTAATCTAATGACTTTTTATCTCACAATTTCGATTTTTTATCTCATAATTTCAACTTTTTATCTCATAATTATGACTTTTTATCTCATAATTTGAACTTTTTATCTCATCGTTATCATTTTTCACTCATAATCATTCAATTATTATTTAAAAAAAATCACAATTATGAGATAAAAATTTATGATTACAAATCATAATTATGATGTTTTTAAATCTCACAATTATGACTTTTTATCTCATAATTTCGATTTTTGATTTCATCAATTTTATCTCATAATTTAACTCATAATCATTAAATTATTATTTAAAAAAAAAAAATCATAATTATGAGATAAAAATTCACGATTATGATTTTTTAAATCTCCTAATTGGGACTTTTTATCTCACAATTTCGATTTTCTCGTCTCGCAATTTTGACTTTTTATCTCATAATTATGACTTTTTTATCATAATTTCGATTTTTTTATTTAATGAGTATGACTTTTTATCTTAAATTTTGACTTTTTATTTCATAATTTTGACTTTCTGTCTTATAATTCCGAGTTATTTTAATCTAATGACTTTTTAATCTCACAATTTTGACTTTGTATTTCTTAATTTCGACTTTCTTGTCTCACAATTTCGACTTTTTATCCCATAATTTTGACATTTATCTCATAATTTCCCATTTTTATCTCAGAATTATGACTTTTTATCTCTATCATTTTTTATCCCATAATTTCAATTTTTATCTCATCATTATCATTTTTCACTCATAATAATTCAGTTATTATTATTTTTAAAAACTCATAATTATGAGCTAAAAATTCATGATTAAAAATCTTAATTATGATGTTTTTAAAATCTCACAATTATGACTTTTTATCTCATCATTTCGATTTTTGACGTCATCAATTTCAACTTTCTTGTCTCGCAATTTTGACATTTTATCCCAAAATTTGGACTTTTTATTTCATAAGTATGACTTTTTATCTTAAATGTTTACTTTTTATATCATAATTATGACTTTCTATCTCATAATTTCGATTTGTTTTAATCTAATGCCTTTTCATCTCAAAATTTCGATTTTTTAATCTCATAATTGTGACTTTCTTGTCTCACAATTACCACTTTTTGTCTCATAATTATGACATTTGTCTCATAATTTCCACTTTTTATCTCAGAATTATGGCTTTTCATCTCATAATTTCCACTTTTTATCTCTGTCATTTTTTATGTCATAATAATTCCATAATATCAACAATAAATAGCTGTACACATGTCAATACTTTGTCAAATATTATAGTTTTAGTTGCATTGGTAAATGTTTTCCTGGGTGCAGTTCTCATTGTGTCCACCAGATGTCAGCATGTATCTTAGAAACTGCTGTAACCTCTGTGTGTGTGTGTGTGTGTGTGTGTGTGTGTGTGTGTGTGTGTGTGTGTGTGTGTGTGTGTGTGTGTGTGTGTGTGTGTGTGTGTGTGTGTGTGTGTGTGTGTGTGTGTGTGTGTGTGTGTGTGTGTGTGTGTGTGTGTGTGTGTGTGTGTGGTCCCTAGTTGAACACAATGCACTGCAAGGTGTGTGTAGGAAGGGAAGTGGCCTGGTCTAATGATGGAGTCCATTATGGGCCACAAGTCTTTGTTTGGGCTCTCTCCTTTGATGTGCTGTCACTTTGACATGGATGCATACGACACACACACACACACACACACACACACACACACACACACACACTGGTCCAGACTGTAAATGTGCCGTCGCCATGGAGACATCAACACAAACAAATCAATTATCCGCCACAAAGCTGATAAATCCTATTTGTAAGAAGAGTACAAAATGTCAATTGTACCAACAACTTGAAAGATCTTTAAAAACAGAAGTTTTTGCAGGTTTTTTTACAATGAAAAATAAGTAAAAAAAGAAGAAAAAAAAGGTGATACTAACAACCTTACTTTTTTTCTATTTACACCGAATAATAGTTTGATGTGTCACCTTGTAAAGTTATCATTTTCACTTTTTATCTCAGAATTATGACATTTATCTCATAATTTCCACTTTTTATCTCAGAATTATGACTTTTTATCTCAGAATTATGACATTTATCTCATAATTTCCACCTTTTTATCTCAGAATTATGACATTTATCTCATAATTTCGACTTTTTATCTCAGAATTTCGACTTTTTATCTCATCATTATCATTTTTCACTCATAATAATTCAATTATTATTTAAAAAAAATCGTAACTATGAGATAAAAATTCATGATTATAAATCATAGTTATGATGTTTTTAAATCTCATAATGATGACTTTTTATCTCATAATTTCTACTTTTTATTTAATAAGTATGACTTTTTTTTTATCTTAAAATTTTACTTTTTATTTCATAATTATGACTTTCTATCTCATAGTTTCGATTTATTTTAATTTAATGACTTTTTATCTCACAATTTCGATTTTTTTATCTCATAATTCTCATAATTAGCATTTTCACTCATAATAATTCAATTATTATTAATAAAAAAATCATAATCATGAGATGAAAATTCATGATAAAAAATCATAATTTTGACTTTTTATCTCATAATTTCGACTTTTTATTTAATAAGTATGAATTTTTCTATCTTAAATTTTTACTTTTTATTTTATAATTATGACTTTCTATCGCATAGTTTCGATTTATTTTAATATAATTACTTTTTATCTCACAACTTCGATTTTTTTATCTCATAATTAGCATTTTCACTCATAATAATTCAATTATTATTAATAAAAAAAATCATAATCATGAGATAAAAATTCATGATTATAAATCATAATTATGATGTTTTTAAATCTCATAATTATGACTTTTATCTCATAATTTCGACTTTTTATTTAATAAGTATGACTTTTTTATCTTACATTTTTACTTTTTATTTCATAATTACGACTTTCTATCTCATAGTTTAGATTTATTTTAATATAATGACTTTTTATCTCACAACTTCGATTTTTTTTTAATCTCATAATTAGCATTTTCACTCATAATAATTCAGTTATTATTAATAAAAGAAATCATAATCATGAGATGAAAATTCATGGTTATAAATCATAATTATGATGTTTTTAAATCTCATAATTATGACTTTTATCTCATAATTTCGACTTTTTATTGAATACGTATGACTTTTTTTTATCTTAAATTTTTACTTTTTATTTCATAATTATGACTTTCTATCTCATAGTTTCGATTTATTTTAATCTAATGACTTTTTATCTCACAATTTCGAATTTTTTTATCTCATAATTAGCATTTTCACTCATAATAATTCAATTATTATTAATAAAATAATTCATAATCATGAGATAAAAATTCATGATTATAAATCATAATTATGATGTTTTTAAATCTCATAATTATGACTTTTGACCTCATAATTTCGATTTTTGATCTCATCTATTTTATCTCATGATGTAACTCATAATCCTTCAATTATTATTTAAAAAAATAATAATTATGGGATAAAAATTAATGATTATGATTTTTTAAATCTCATAATTATGACTTTTTTTATCTCACAATTTCGATTTTTTTTTAATCTCATAATTAGCATTTTCACTCATAATGATTCAGTTATTATTAATAAAAGAAATCATAATCATGAGATGAAAATTCATGATAAAAAAAATCATAATTATGATGTTTTTAAATCTCATAATTATGACTTTTATCTCATAATTTCGACTTTTTATTTAATAAGTATGACTTTTTTTATCTTACATTTTTACTTTTTATTTCATAATTATGACTTTCTATCTCATAGATTCGATTTATTTTAATCTAATGACTTTTTATCTCACAATTTCGATTTTTTTATCTCATAATTAGCATTTTCACTCATAATAATTCCATTATTATTAATTTAAAAAAATCATAATCATGAGTGTAAATTCATGATAAAAAAACTCATAATTATGAAGTTTTTAAATCTCATAATTATGACTTTTGACCTCATAATTTCGATTTTTGATCTCATCTATTTTATCTCATGATGTAACTCATAATCCTTCAATTATTATTTAAAATAATAATAATTATGAGATAAAAATTCATGATTATAAATCATAGTTATGATGTTTTTAAATCTCATAATTATGACTTTTATCTCATAATTTCGACTTTTTATTGAATAAGTATAACTTTTTTTATCTTAAATTTTTACTTTTTATTTCATAATTATGACTTTCTATCTCATAGTTTCGATTTATTTGAATATAATGACTTTTTATCTCACAACTTCGATTTTTTAATCTCATAATTAGCATTTTCACTCATAATAATTCAATTATTATTAATTAAAAAAATCATAATCATGAGATGAAAATTCATGATAAAAAAATCATAATTAGGATGTTTTTAAATCTCATAATTATGACTTTTATCTCATAACTTCGGCTTTTTATTTAATAAGTATGACTTTTTTTTATCTTAAATTTGTACTTTTTATTTCATAATTATGACTTTCTATCTCATAGTTTCGATTTATTTTAATCTAATGACTTTTTATCTCACAATTTCGATTTTTTTTTATCTCATAATTAGCATTTTCACTCATAATAATTATATTATTATTAATTTAAAAAATCATAATCATGAGATGAAAATTCATGATAAAAAAATCATAATTAGGATGTTTTTAAATCTCATAATTATGACTTTTATCTCATAATTTCGACTTTTTTTTTAATAAGTATGACTTTTTTTAATCTTAAATTTGTACTTTTTATTTCATAATTATGACTTTCTATCTCATAGTTTCGATTTATTTGAATATAATGATTTTTTATCTCACAATTTCGATTTTTTTTTTACCTCATAATTAGCATTTTCACTCATAATAATTCAATTATTATTAATAAAAAAAATCATAATCATGAGTTGAAAATTCATAATAAAAAAAATCATAATCATGATGTTTTTAAATCTCATAATTATGACTTTTATCTCATAATTTCGACTTTTTATTTAATAAGTATGACTTTTTTAGCTTACATTTTTACTTTTTATTTCATAATTACGACTTTCTATCTCATACTTTCGATTTATTTTAATATAATGACTTTTTATCTCACAATTTCGATTTTTTATCTCATAATTTCCACTTTTTATCTCATAATTAGCATTTTCACTCATAATAATTCAATTATTATTAATAAAAGAAATCATAATCATGAGATGAAAATTCATGATAAAAAAATCATAATTATGATGTTTTTAAATCTCATAATTATGACTTTTATCTCATAATTTGGACTTTTTATTTAATAAGTATGACTTTTATCTTAAATGTTTACTTTTTATTTCATAATTATGACTTTCTATCTCATAGTTTCGATTTATTTTAATCTAATGACTTTTTATCTCACAATTTCGATTTTTTATCTCATAATTAGCATTTTCACTCATAATAATTCAATTATTATTAATAAAAAAAATCATAATCATGAGATGAAAATTCATGATAAAAAAAATCATAATTATGATGTTTTTAAATCTCATAATTATGACTTTTATCTCATAACTTCGACTTTTTGTTTAATAAGTATGACTTTTTGATCTTAAATTTTTACTTTTTATTTCATAATTATGACTTTCTATCTCATAGTTTCGATTTATTTTAATCTAATGACTTTTTATCTCACAATTTCGATTTTTTTATCTCATAATTTCCACTTTTTATCTCATAATTAGCATTTTCACTCATAATAATTCAATTATTATTAATGAAAGAAATCATAATCATGAGATGAAAGTTCATGATAAAAAATCATAATTATGACTTTTTATCTCATAATTTCGACTTTTTATTTAATAAGTATGACTTTTTTATCTTAAATTTTTACTTTTTATTTCATAATTATGACTTTCTATCTCATAGTTTCGATTTATTTTAATCTAATGATTTTTTATCTCACAATTTCGATTTTTTTATCTCATAATTAGCATTTTCACTGATAATAATTCAATTATTATTAATAAAAAAATCATAATCATGAGATAAAAATTCATGATTATAAATCATAGTTATGATGTTTTTAAATCTTACAATTATGACTTTTATCTCATAATTTCGACTTTTTATTTAATAAGTATGACTTTTTTATCTTAAATTTTTACTTTTTATTTCATAATTATGACTTTCCATCTCATAGTTTCGATTTATTTTAATCTAATGACTTTTTATCTCACAATTTCGATTTTTTTTTATCTCATAATTAGCATTTTCACTCATAATAATTCAGTTATTATTAATAAAAGAAATCATAATCATGAGATGAAAATTCATGATAAAAAAATCATAATTATGATGTTTTTAAATCTCATAATTATGACTTTTGACCTCATAATTTCGATTTTTGATCTCATCTATTTAATCTCATGATTTAACTCATAATCCTTCAATTATTATTTAAAATAATAATAATTATGAGATAAAAATTCATGATTATGATTTTTTAAATCTCATAATTATGACTTTTTTTTATCTCACAATTTCGATTTTTTTTAATCTCATAATTTCGACTTTCTTGTCTAGCAATTTCGACATTTTATCTCAGAATTATGACATTTATCTCATAATTTCCACTTTTTATCTCAGAATTATGACTTTTTATCTCAGAATTTCGAATTTTTATCTCATCATTATCATTTTTCACTCATAATAATTCTATTATTATTTTAAAAAAATCATAACTATGAGATAAAAATTCATGATTACAAATCCTAGTTATGATGTTTTTAAATCTCATAATTATGACTTTTATCTCATAATTTCGACTTTTTATTTAATAAGTATGACTTTTTTATCTTAAATTTTTACTTTTTTATTTCATAATTATGACTTTCCATCTCATAGTTTCGATTTATTTGAATATAATGACTTTTTATCTCACAATTTCGATTTTTTTTATCTCATAATTAGCATTTTCACTCATAATAATTCAATTATTATTAAAAAAAAAAAATCATAATCATGAGATGAAAATTCATGATAAAAAAAATCATAATTATGATGTTTTTAAATCTCATAATTATGACTTTTGACCTCATAATT
>NC_084573.2:2405000-2410000 GCF_033978685.3 Nerophis lumbriciformis
ATATTACAAGAAGCATGACATTTTTTACTTTTTTGTTTCTTTTGAAATAATTTGAGCAAAACAAAAAACAATTAAATCAAAATGTTAATTAATAAATAAATAAATAAAATAACTAAATAAATAAAATAAATAAATATTGTACATTCATTAAAAATTATATTATTATTATTTTATTTTGTATTTTTTTATTATATATATTTTTTAAGGTGGGGGTGTCAGTTTCTCAGTACCTATATTATGATGTATAAATTGTTTTAATTGTTTTTGTTTTTTATATATATTACAAGAAGCATGACATTTTTTACTTTTTTGTTTCTTTTGAAATAATTTGAGCAAAACAAAAAACTATTAAATCAAAATGTTAATAAATAAATAAATAAATAAATAAATAAATAAATAAATAAAATAACTAAATAAATAAAATAAATAAATATTGTACATTCATTGAAAATTATATCATTATTATTTTATTTTGTATTTTTTTATTATATATATATTTTAAGGTGGGGGTGTCAGTTTCTCAGTACCTAGATTATGATGTCCCTATCAAATAAATAAATAAATATTATGGGGGAATTTTTTTTTACATTATGTCCTGTTTGGCATTAAAGATAATTAAAATGGAAAATATACAATAAATGTATTAAAATAGATGGAATCAGCGTGCAGATGACTTTTTACAAGAGATGTTTAAAAAAAAATACACTTCCAATGTTTTCTCAGCTAGTTTAAGATTCAACCTTCAGGGGACTTTTTTTTTTTGGAGTCTTTTAGTAAAATGTTACTGTATTTTGGTTTTAATTTGTGCTATTTAAGGCCTTCAAATGGGGTCTATGTTTACAAGAAGCATAATTTGTTTTACATTTTTGTGTGTTTTGAAAGAATTTGAGCAAATAAAAAAATAAAATAAAAAGAAATCTAAATGTATTCACACCCCTTAAAAAGGACATTTTTATTTCATTTTATTTTATTTTATTTTATTTTATTTTTTATCATATATTTTTTCAGGTGTAGGTGTCTGTTTCTCAGTACCTATATTATGATGTCCCTATCAAATAAATAAATAAATATTATGTTATCTACACTATTTGAGTGATTTTAATTTAAATTATGATTATTTTTGGATTAATTTATATAAAAAAAATTGACTTCATGTATAAAGTTGCCTGGCCTGATTTTGACCATTTGAAGGCCTTTTAATCAAATGACGTAACAATTATTAAATTAGGATACATTTGCAAAACATGAGATGTTTTATTGATTTAAGGCCTTCAAATCAATCAATCTTTATTTATATAGCCCTAAATCACAAGTGTCTCAAAGGGCTGCACAAGCCACAACGACATCCTCGGTACAAAGCCCACATACGGGCAAGGAAAAACTCACCCCAGTGGGACGTCGATGTGAATGACTATGAGAAACCTTGGAGAGGACCGCATATGTGGGTAACCCCCCCCCTCTAGGGGAGACCGAAAGCAATGGATGTCGAGTGGGTCTGACATAATATTGTGAGAGTCCAGTCCATAGTGGATCCAACATAATAGTAGTAAGAGTCCAGTCCATAGTGGGGCCAGCAGGACACCATCCCGAGCGGAGACGGGTCAGCAGCGCAGAGATGTTCCCAGCCGATGCACAGGCGAGCGGTCCACCCCGGGTCCCGACTCTGGACAGCCAGCACTTCATCCATGGCCACCGGACCTGTGCCCCCCCCCCCCTCAAGGAAAAGGGGAGCAGAGGAGAAAAGAAAAGAAACGGCAGATCAACTGGTCTAACAGGGGGGCTATTTAAAGGCTAGAGTATACAAATGAGTTTTAAGATGGGACTTAAATGCTTCTAATGGTGTCTACATTTACAAGAAGCATCATATGTTTGACTTTTTTGGCTTGGGACTGTAGTGTTTTGAAAGAATTTGAGAAAAAAAAAAAAAAAATGTTTTTACACCCTTTAGAAATTACTTTTTATTTATTTTATTTTATTTTTTTTAGGTGGAGGTGTCTGTTTCTCAGTACCTGTATTATGATTTCCCTATCAAATGAATAAATAAATATTCTGAAAAACATGTACAAATAAATATTATGGGGGGAAAATTGAAATGATGTCCTGTTTGGCATTAAATATAATTAAAATCATTTTATCTACACTATTTGAGTGATTTTAATTTGAATTATGATTATTTTTTGAAAGAATTAGAGCAGAATTTTTTTTTAAATAAAAATGTTCATTAATAAATAAATAAATAAAATCAATACATAAATATTGTACATTCATTAAACAGGATATTATTATTTTTATTTTTATTTTTTATTATATATATTTTTTTTAATTCTGTTTCTCAGTTCCTATATTATGATTTCCCTATCAAATGAATAAATAAATATTCAGAAAAACATGTATAAATAAATATTATGAGGGGAAAAATGGAAATTATGTCCTGTTTGGCATTAAATATAATTAAAATCATTTTATCTACACTATCTGAGTGATTTTAATTTGAATTATGATTATTTTTTGAAAGAATTAGAGCACAAAAAAAATTTAATAAAAATGTTCATTAATAAATGAATAAATAAAATCAATACATAAATATTGTACATTCATTAAACAGGATATTATTATTTTATTTTTTATTTTTTATTATATATATATTTTTTATTCTGTTTCTCAATTCCTATATTATGATTTCCCTATCAAATGAATAAATAAATATTCTGAAAAACATGTATAAATAAATATTATGAGGGGAAGAAAATTGAAATTATGTCCTGTTTGGCATTAAATATAATTAAAATCATTTTATCTACACTATTTGAGTGATTTTAATTTGAATTATGATTATTTTTTGAAAGAATTTGAGCAGAAAAAAAAAGTAATAAAATCTTCATTAATAAATGAATAAATAAAATCAATACATAAATATTGTACATTCATTAAACAGGATATTATTATTTTTATTTTTTATTTTTTATTATATATTTTTTTAAATTCTGTTTCTCAGTTCCTATATTATGATTTCCCTATCAAATGAATAAATAAATATTCTGAAAAACATGTATAAATAAATATTATGGGGGGAAATATGGACATGATGTCCTGTTTGGCATTAAATATAATTAAAATAATTTTATCTACACTATTTGAGTGATTTTAATTTGAATTATGATTATTTTTTGAAAGAATTAGAGCAGAAAAAAAATTTAATAAACATGTTCATTAATAAATGAATAAATAAAATCAATACATAAATATTGTACATTCATTAAACAGGATATTATTATTATTATTATTATTATTATTTTTTTATATATTTTTTTAAAATTCTGTTTCTCAGTTCCTATATTATGATTTCCCTATCAAATGAATAAATAAATATTCTGAAAAACATGTATAAATAAATATTATGAGGGGAAAAAAATGGAAATTATGTCCTGTTTGGCATTAAATATAATTAAAATCATTTTATCTACACTATCTGAGTGATTTTAATTTGAATTATGATTATTTTTTGAAAGAATTACAGCAGAAAAAAAAATTAATACAAATGTTCATTAATAAATGAATAAATAAAATCAATACATAAATATTGTACATTCATTAAACAGGATATTATTATTTTATTTTTATTTTTTATTATATATATATATTTTTTCTGTTTCTCAGTTCCTATATTATGATTTCCCTATCAAATGAATAAATAAATATTCTGAAAAACATGTATAAATAAATATTATGGGGGGAAACATGGAAATTATGTCCTGTTTGGCATTACATATAATTAAAATCATTTTATCTACACTATTTGAGTGATTTTAATTTGAATTATGATTATTTTTTTAAAGAATTAGAGCAGGAAAAAAAATTAATAAAAATGTTCATTAATAAATGAATAAATAAAATCAATACATAAATATTGTACATTCATTAAACAGGATATTATTATTTATTTTTTATTTTTTTATAAATGTGTGAAACTGCTATCTAAACATGAAGTGTAGCTCCTCTCCTCTAAATGGCAAGTGCTCCTAAAACTTTGGGTAGAGCAAAAAAAAAAAAAAAAAAAAAACTTTGGGTAGAGTAAAAAATGTATATAAAAATGATGTAACTTTGAGTGCAGTAAAAAAAAATTAACTAAAAATACTTAGGGTAGAGTAGAAAAAAATCTAAAATGTAACATTTAAAAAAAATTCAAAAAAACTTTGGGTAGAGTAAAAAAACCAACAACAAAAAAACAAAAAAAATTACTTTGGGTAAAGTAAAAACAAGCAAACAAGAAAAGAAACTTTGGGTCGAGTAAAAAAACAAAACCTTTGGGTAGAGTAAAAAAAACAACAATGAAAGAAACAAACAAAAACTTTGGGTAGAGTAAAAAAATTAAAAATTAAAAAATATATATTTTGGGTACAGTAAAAAAAAAATCAAAAATTTTACATAAAAAATAAACTTCGGGTAGAGTAAAAAAAGAAACAACAACAAAAAAAACAAAACAAATAAAACAAATAAAAACTTTGGGTAGAGTAAAAAAAATAGGAATAATGTAACTGAGTACAGTAAAAAACATAAACAATACTTTGGGTAGAATAAATTTAAAAAATAATAATAATAAAAAAATAATTACTTTGGGTAGAGTAAAAACAAACAAACAAGAAAACAAACAAACAAAAAAACTTTGGGTAGCGTAAAAAAACAAAAATGTTGGGTAGAGTCAAAAAACAACAACAAGAAAAGAAACGAAAAAACTTTGGGTAGGGTAAAAAAAAAATTGGGTAGAGTAAAAAAAAAAGTAATAATGTAACTTTGAGTACAGTAAAAAAAATGCTTTGGGTAGAGTAAAAAAAAAAATCACAAATTTAACATTAAAAAAAACAAAAAACTTTGGGTAGACTAAAAAAAAAAAAAAAAAAAAAAAAAAAAAACTTTGGGTAGAGTAAAAAATCAAAAACTTTGAGTACAGTAAAAAAAAAAAAAAAAAAGAGTAAAAAAAAATAAGAATAATGTCACTTTGA
>NC_084573.2:2415000-2420000 GCF_033978685.3 Nerophis lumbriciformis
GTAAAAAAAATATTCAAAAATTTTACATAAAAAAAGAAACTTTGGGTAGAGTAAAAAAAGAAACAACAACAAAAAAATCAAAAAATAAAACAAATAAAAACTTTGGGTAGGGTAAAAAAAAAAAAGAATAATGTAACTGAGTACAGTAAAAAACATAAACAATACTTTGGGTAGAGTAAAAAAAATTAAAAAAAAATAAATAAAAAAATAATTACTTTGGGTAGAGTAAAAACAAACAAACAAAAAAACAAACAAACAAAAAAACGTTAGGTTGCGTAAAAAAAACAAAAACGTTGGGTAGAGTAAAAAAACCAACAACAAAAAAAACAAAAAAAATTACTTTGGGTAAAGTAAAAACAAACAAACAAGAAAAGAAACAAACAAAAGCTTTGGGTTGAGTAAAAAAACAAAAACTTTGGGTAGAGTAAAAAAAACAACAATAAAAGAAACAAACAAAAACTTTGGGTAGAGTAAAAAAAATAAAAAAATAAAAAATACTTTGGGTAGAGCGAAAAAAAGTAAGAATAATGTAACTGAGTACAGTAAAAAAAAAAAATATTTTGGGTACAGTAAAAAAAAAAAATCAAACATTTTACATAAAAAAAGAAACTTTGGGTAGAGTAAAAAAAGAAACAACAACAAAAAAAATCAAAAAATAAAACAAATAAAAACTTTGGGTAGGGTAAAAAAAAAAAGAATAATGTAACTGAGTACAGTAAAAAACATAAACAATACTTTGGGTAGAGTAAAAAAAATTTAAAAAAATAAAATACAAAAATAATTACTTTGGGTAGAGTAAAAACAAACAAACAAAAAAACAAACAAACAAAAAAACGTTAGGTTGCGTAAAAAAAACAAAAACGTTGGGTAGAGTAAAAAAACCAACAACAAAAAAACAAAAAAAATTACTTTGGGTAAAGTAAAAACAAACAAGCTTTGGGTAGAGTAAAAAAACTAAAACTTTGGGTAGAGTAAAAAAAAACAACAATAAAAGAAACAAACAAAAACTTTGGTTAGAGTAAAAAAAAAAAAATAAAAAAAAAACTTTGGGTAGAGGGAAAAAAAAGTAAGAATAATGTAACTGAGTACAGTAAAAAATATATATATTTTGGGTACAGTAAAAAAAATAATCAAAAATTTTACATAAAAAAATAAACTTTGGGTAGAGTAAAAAAAGAAACAACAACAAAAAAACAAAAAAATAAAACAAATAAAAACTTTGGGTAGAGTAAAAAAAATAAGATTAATGTAACTGAGTACAGTAAAAAACATAAACAATACTTTGGGTAGAGTAAAATTAAAAAAATAAAATAAAATAAAAAAATAATTACTTTGGGTAGAGTAAAAACAAACAAACAAGAAAACAAACAAACAAAAAAACGTTGGGTAGCATAAAAAAAACAAAAACGTTGGGTAGAGTCAAAAAACAACAACAAGAAAAGAAACAAACAAAAACTTTGGGTATGGTAAAAAAAAAATTGGGTAGGGTAAAAAAAAAAAAAAAATGTAACTTTGAGTGCAGTAAAAAAATGTTTTGGGTAGAGTAAAAAAAAATCACAAATTCAACATAAAAAAAAAAAACTTTGGGTAAAGTAAAAACAAACAAACAAGAAAAGAAACAAACAAAAGCTTTGGGTTGAGTAAAAAAACAAAAACTTTGGGTAGAGTAAAAAAAACAACAATAAAAGAAACAAACATTAACTTTGGGTAGAGTAAAAAAAATAAAAAAATTAAAAAAAACTTTGGGTAGAGCGAAAAAAAAGTAAGAATAATGTAACTGAGTACAGTAAAAAAAAAAAAAATATTTTGGGTACAGTAAAAAAAAAAAAATCAAAAATGTTACATAAAAAAAGAAACTTTGGGTAGAGTAAAAAAAGAAACAACAACAAAAAAACAAAAAAAATAAAACAAATAAAAACTTTGGGTAGTGTAAAAAAAAAAAAGAATAATGTAACTGAGTACAGTAAAAAACATAAACAATACTTTGGGTAGAGTAAAAAATTTAAAAAAAAAATAATTAAAAAATAATTACTTTGGGTAGAGTAAAAACAAACAAACAAGAAAACAAACAAACAAAAAAACGTTGGGTAGCGTAAAAAACCAAAAACGTTGGGTAGAGTCAAAAAACAACAACAAGAAAAGAAACAAACAAAAACTTTGGGTATGGTAAAAAAAAAATTGGGTAGGGTAAAAAAAAAAAAATAATGTAACTTTGAGTGCAGTAAAAAAATGTTTTGGGTAGAGTAAAAAAAAATCACAAATTCAACATAAAAAAAAAAAACTTTGGGTAAAGTAAAAACAAACAAACAAGAAAAGAAACAAACAAAAGCTTTGGGTTGAGTAAAAAAACAAAAACTTTGGGTAGAGTAAAAAAAACAACAATAAAAGAAACAAACATTAACTTTGGGTAGAGTAAAAAAAATAAAAAAATTTAAAAAACTTTGGGTAGAGCGAAAAAAAAGTAAGAATAATGTAACTGAGTACAGTAAAAAAAAAAAAAATATTTTGGGTACAGTAAAAAAAAAAAATCAAAAATGTTACATAAAAAAAGAAACTTTGGGTAGAGTAAAAAAAGAAACAACAACAAAAAAACAAAAAAAATAAAACAAATAAAAACTTTGGGTAGAGTAAAAAAAAATAAGAATAATGTAACTGAGTACAGTAAAAAACATAAACAATACTTTGGGTAGAGTAAAAAATTTAAAAAAAAAATAATTAAAAAATAATTACTTTGGGTAGAGTAAAAACAAACAAACAAGAAAACAAACAAACAAAAAAACGTTGGGTAGCGTAAAAAACCAAAAACGTTGGGTAGAGTCAAAAAACAACAACAAGAAAAGAAACAAACAAAAACTTTGGGTATGGTAAAAAAAAAATTGGGTAGGGTAAAAAAAAAAAAATAATGTAACTTTGAGTGCAGTAAAAAAATGTTTTGGGTAGAGTAAAAAAAAATCACAAATTCAACATAAAAAAAAAATACTTTGGGTAAAGTAAAAACAAACAAACAAGAAAAGAAACAAACAAAAGCTTTGGGTTGAGTAAAAAAACAAAAACTTTGGGTAGAGTAAAAAAAACAACAATAAAAGAAACAAACATTAACTTTGGGTAGAGTAAAAAAAATAAAAAAATTAAAAAAACTTTGGGTAGAGCGAAAAAAAAGTAAGAATAATGTAACTGAGTACAGTAAAAAAAAAAAAAATATTTTGGGTACAGTAAAAAAAAAAAATCAAAAATGTTACATAAAAAAAGAAACTTTGGGTAGAGTAAAAAAAGAAACAACAACAAAAAAACAAAAAAAATAAAACAAATAAAAACTTTGGGTAGAGTAAAAAAAAATAAGAATAATGTAACTGAGTACAGTAAAAAACATAAACAATACTTTGGGTAGAGTAAAAAAATTTAAAAAAAAAATAATTAAAAAATAATTACTTTGGGTAGAGTAAAAA
Organism: Nerophis lumbriciformis; assembly: GCF_033978685.3. Lineage (NCBI taxonomy): Eukaryota > Metazoa > Chordata > Actinopteri > Syngnathiformes > Syngnathidae > Nerophis > Nerophis lumbriciformis. The sequence goes on from NC_084573.2 coordinate 2,418,447, forward strand.
CAAACAAACAAGAAAACAAACAAACAAAAAAACGTTGGGTAGCGTAAAAAACCAAAAACGTTGGGTAGAGTCAAAAAACAACAACAAGAAAAGAAACAAACAAAAACTTTGGGTATGGTAAAAAAAAAATTGGGTAGGGTAAAAAAAAAAAAATAATGTAACTTTGAGTGCAGTAAAAAAATGTTTTGGGTAGAGTAAAAAAAAATCACAAATTCAACATAAAAAAAAAAAACTTTGGGTAGAGTAAAAAATGTATATAAAAACAATGTAACTTTGAGTACAGTAAAAATTAACTAAAAATACTTTGGGTAGAGTAGAAAAAAATCTAAAATTTAACATTAAAAAAAAAAAAAACTTTGGGTAGAGTACAAAAACCAACAACAAAAAAACAAAAAAAATTACTTTGGGTAAAGTAACAACAAACAAACAAGAAAAGAAACAAACAAAAACTTTGGGTCGAGTAAAAAAACAAAAACTTTGGGTAGAGTAAAAAAAAAAAAAACAATAAAAGAAACAAACAAAAACTTTGGGTAGAGTAAAAAAAAAAAAAAAAAACTTTGGGTAGAGTGAAAAAAAGCAAGAATAATGTAACTGAGTACAGTAAAAAAAAAATTTTTGGGTACAGTAAAAAAAATAATCAAAAATGTAGAGTAAAAAAAGAAACAACAACAAAAAAACAAAAAAAATAAAACAAATAAAAACTTTGGGTAGAGTAAAAAAAAATAAGAATAATGTAACTGAGTGCAGTAAAAAACATAAACAATACTTTGGGTAGATTAAAACAAATTAAAAGAAATAAAATAAAAAAATAATTACTTTGGGTAGAGTAAAAACAAACAAACAAGAAAACAAACAAACAAAAAAACTTTGGGTAGAGTAAAAAAAACAAAAACGTTGGGTAGAGTCAAAAAACAACAACAAGAAAAGAAACAAACAAAAACTTTGGGTAGGGTAAAAAAAAAAAATTGGGTAGAGTAAAAAAAATAAAATAATAATGTAACTTTGAGTACAGTAAAAAATGCTCTGGGTAGAGTAAAAAAAAAAATCACAAATTTAACAAAAAATCAAAATCTTTGAGTAGAGTAAAAAAAAAAAAATGTAAGAGTAAAAAAAAAATAAGAATAATGTCACTTTGAGTTCAGTAAAAAAAAAAAAAAAAACTTTGCCAAGAGTAAACAAAAAATATCAAACATTTAAAATTAAAAAAAATACTTTGGGTAGAGTAAAAAAAAAAACAACAACAAAAAAACAGGAATACAAACTCTGAGAAGACAGCAATAAAACATTAAAACCAGGCAGAGGTTTTATTTAACGAGTATATTCAATATGTAGTAACATTACACACAGTTTGAACAGTAACACTGTGTTTGAATATAGCTAAATAACTTATATTAGGTGATTCTTTGGCGTGCCACTAGATGGAGCCCTCACACAGGCATGTACGCTCCAGGGGGTCTAAAGGTGTTCCTTGGTCTCCCAGGTCAAAGTCTGGTTCCAGAACCGGCGCATCAAGTGGCGCAAGCAGAGTCTGGAGCAGCAGCAGGCCAAGCTGGC
>NC_084573.2:2422500-2442500 GCF_033978685.3 Nerophis lumbriciformis
TAATTAATCAAAAGTAATTATCTTCATAAAGGCAGAACGAGTGTACTTAATGAAGTGCACATCAGTTCTGACCTTCTCAACTTTTTGACCCGTGTTAGGATGCAGACGGGGGAAGATGTCGCTGAGCTAACGAAGACATAAGCATCTCCGACACGACGGGAAGCGGTCCGTCTCGGAGGCTTTAATCCCGTTAAACGGTGCGCATTTACGGGCAGGTGTCCATCCCACTCCTTCACCCCCGCCTGGGGGTGTACCACGGGGGCACCAGATGTGAGGAGTCCTGGTGGGAGAGTCCTGGTGGGAGAGGATTGAGTCCATCAGAGCAGCTAATTGGGCTGGTCAAGCCGAAACTCTTGTGTCCTATGACACACAAAGGCAACACACAGGGAAGGTTTCCATTCCTCCCATTCACGTCCCCACTTCCATGGAAGAACATGTTTGGGTTTTTTTGGCTTTCAGGTAACCATGAGGACATCTAGAGGTCAGTCAGTGCCTTTAGAAGGACCGAGTTCGGTTCCCGTCCCTAGATGTGCCTCCACATAGTTTGAGTGTTGGACGCCTTTTTGAGGTCCTAACATGGAGGAAAGATTTTGACCATTTTGTGGCTGATTCTTTCACTTCAGAGCAGGCGTGGCGGACCCAAATGAAACAAGTTTGCAGCCTGGGCCTTCAACATGTCAGCGTTCTCGAGGGATTCTAGGAACCATCAAAAGTGGCTACCTAGAACTTTGCCAGCAGCTCCAAGAACTTTGGGTAGAATAAAAAAAAAAAGACAAAAAATAACATTTTGGATAGTGTAAAAAACAAACAAGAAAACAAACAAAACAAAAATAAATACTTTGGGTAGAGTAAAAAAAAAAAAATCAACAATTTGACATTTAAAAAACGTTTTTGGATAGTGTAAAAAAACAAACATGAAAACAAAACCAAAAAAAATCTTTGGGTAGAGTAAAAAAAACAAAACAAAAAACCTTGGGTAAAATAAACATTTAAAAAAATAAATAAAAATAATGTAACTTTGAGCACAGTAAAAAATAAAAAATAAAAAAAACTTTGGGTAGAGTAAAAAACTAATAAAAAACAATCAACAACTTTGGGTAGAGTGAAAAAAACAAGTTAATAAAAAAGTTACTTTGGGTACAGTAAAAAAATATTTAAAAAAAAAAATTACTTTGGGTAGAATAAAAAAATTATAATAAATAAAAAATAATGTAACTTTGAGTATAGTAAAAAAAAAAAAAAAACTTTGGGTAGAGTAAAAAAACATTTTAAAAACAACTTTGGGTAGAGTAAAAACAAACAAACAAGAAAACAAACAAACAAACTAAAACACTTTGTGTAGAATAAAAACAAACAACCTAGAAAACGAAAAAAAAACAACAACTTTGGGTAGAGTAAAAAAAACTAAAACTTTGGGTAGAGTAAAAAACAAAAAACAAAAAAAAATCAACAACTTAGGGAGAGTGAAATAAAAATAATAAGTAAATAAAAAAGTTACTTTGGGTACAGTAAAAAATATTTAAAACAAATAAATGAATTATTTTGGGTAGAGTAAAAAAAAAACTTTGGGTGGAGTAAAAAACAAAAAGCAATAAAAAAATCAACAACTTTGGGTAGAGTGAAAAAAACAAAAAAATAAAATAAAATAAAAACTTTGTGTGGATTAAAAAAACAAAACAAAAAACAAAGAAAAACAAAGAAAAACAACAACAAAAAAACAAAACACAAATTACTTTGGGTAGAGTAAAAAAAAAAAAAAACAAGCAAACAAACAAACACACAAAAACATTGGGTACAGTAAAAAAATAAAAAAAAATAAAAAACTTTGAGTAGAGTACAAAAAATAAAAAAATAAATATATAAAACTTTGGGTAGAACAAAAAAACAAAACAAGAAATTAAAACAAAAAAACTTATATTTAAATTTTTTTTTTTACTTAGGGTAGAATAAAAAATGATGATAAATAAAAAAAATAATGTAACTTTGAGTATAGTAAAAAAATAAAAAAATACTTTGGGTAGAGTAAAAAAAATAAAAAATTTGACATTTAAATGTTTTTTTTACTTTGGGTAGAGTAAAAAAAACATTTTAAAAACAACTTTGGGTAGAGTAAAAACAATCAAACAAGAAAACAAACAAACAAACAAAAAACTTTGGGTGGAGTAAAAACAAACAACCAAGAAAACGAAAAAAAAAAAAACTTTGGGTAGAGTAAAAAAACGTAAAACTTTGGGTAGAGTAAAAAACAAAAATCAAAAAAAAAATCAACAACTTTAGGTAGAGTGAAATAAAAATAATAATTAATAAAAAAGTTACTTTGGGTACAGTAACAAATATTTAAAACAAATAAATGAATTACTTTGGGTGGAGTAAAAAAAAAACTTTGGGTGGAGTAAAAAACAAAAAGCAATAAAAAAATCAACAACTTTGGGTAGAGTGAAAAAACAAACAAAAAAAAAAACTTTGGGAGAGTAAAAAAACTAAAAACTTTTGTGTGGACTAAAAAAACAAACCAAAAAACACACAAACAGAAAAACTTTGGGTAGAGTAAAGAAAAACAACAACAAAAAAACAAAACAAAATTTACTTTGGGTAGAGTAAAAAACAAACAAACAAGTAAACAAACAAACAAACAAACAAAAACTTTGGGTAAAGTAAAAAAATAATAAAAAATAAAAAACTTTGAGTAGAGTACAAGAAATAAAAAAAAAAATATACAAAACTTTGGGTAGAATAAAAAACAACAACAAGAAAACAAAACAAAAAAAACTTTGGGTAGAGTAAAAAAAAACAAAAAACTTCGGGTAGATTAAAAACAACAACAATAACGACAACAAAACTTTGGGTGGAGTGAAAAAAATGAACAATTAAAAAAATGTAACTTTGGGTACAGTAAAAAAAAATCAAAATAAAATAAATTACTTTGGGTAGAGTCAAAAACAAACAAACAAAAATGAAACTTTGGGTAGAGTTATTGGTGGGGACGCATCATGGGGGGGAGTATTTCCAAATATGGTAAATAGGAAGTTAGTTTGTGATGATGTCATGGGTAGCAACACCCACCCCTCCAAGTACAGCTGAGTGTAATCCGGGGGAAGGCAGGAAGTCCTGGGAGAACCTGCTGGGGGTCACGGCTGCTAACATGCTAACATGCTAACTGTCTGGCCTCTCAACGTGGACTTTAGCTGACAATAATTCAACTTTTTAAAAATAACATTTTCAAGGAACTACAAGAGTTGAACAGAATAAATGTATTCTTCGGGGGAAAAAACAATAAAATAAGACTTTGTGAACATTAAAGGATATGTTTTAAAATAATAACAATATTACAACACAAGTGGCCAAAATGCTACAACACAAGGGGCCACAATACTAAGGGCCCCAGTGTGAAGAAGGTGTGAAAGTTCTCATGGCGCAAGGAGCTCCAGTGGACCCTCCGCGTCTTTTAGGGCAGCCCTGCCTGATTGTAAAGTTACACAAGGGGGCAAAAAAAAGAAGAAAAAAAGTCTCCTTTGCATATTTTATCCTCCGAGCTGAGGGCCCCAGCAAGTCCATCTAATAGTCATTAGCTTTCATTACAGCGTTTGAAGTGCGGGGCCCTTTGTCCGCCCGCACAAAGCCAACAGCCGGCCCACGCAATGCAGGCGCGCCGCCCTCGTGCAGGAAACCCCACTTCCTGTTTGCGGCCTCGCCTGCAAAAGGACCCGGAAACGACGCAGCTGGCGGCCAATCAGCGCGCGAGGGAAGGTCAATAATATTATTGTTAAGGGACAAGCGGTAGAAAATGTATGGATGGATGGATTATGTTTGTGCAATAATATTTTTATTATTATATTTGTGCAGAGATATTATTATTATTATATTTGTACAATATTGTTATTATTATTATATCTGTTCAATAATATTAATATTATATCTGTTCAATAATATTAATATTATATTTGTGCAATAATATTATTATTATATTTGTGCATTAATATTATTATTATTATATTTGTGCAATAATAATATTATTATTATTATATTTGTGCAATATTATTATTATTATTATATTTGTGCAATGATATTATTATTATTGTATTTGTGCAATATTATTATTATTATTATTATATTTGTGCAGTATTTATATTATTATTACATTTGTGCAATAATATTATTATTATTATATTTGTTCAATAACATTATTATTATATTTGTGCAATGATATTATTATTATTATATTTGTGCAATAATATTATTATTATTATTATTATATTTGTGTAATAATATTACTATTATATTTGTGCAATATTATTATTATTATTATATTTGTGCAATAATATTATTATTATATTTGTGCAATAATATTATTATTATATTTGTGCCATAATATTATTATTATTATTATTATTATTATTTTATTTGTACAATAATATTATTATGATTATATTTGTGCCAATATATGATCATTATTTTTATATTTGTGCAATAATATCATTATTATTATATTTGTGCAATATTATTATTATTATTATTATTATATTTGTTCAATATTATTATTATTATTATATTTGTGCAATGATATTATTATTATTGTATTTGTGCAATATTATTATTATTATTATATTTGTGCAATATTATTATTATTATTACATTTGTGCAATAATATTATTATTATTATATTTGTTCAATAATTTTATCATTATATTTGTGCAATGATATTATTATTATTATATTTGTGCAATGATATTATTATTATTATATTTGTGCAATAATATTATTATTATTATTATATTTGTGCAATGATATTACTATTATATTTGTGCAATATTATTATTATTATTATATTTGTGCAATAATATTATTATTATATTTGTGCCATATTATTATTATTATTATTATTATTATTATTATTTTATTTGTGCAATAATATCATTATTATTCTATTCGTGCAATAATATTAATATTATTATATTTGTTCAATAAAATTAGTATTGTTATATTTGTGCAATAATATTATTATTATTATATTTGTGCATTAATATTTTTATTATTATATTTGTTCAATAATGCTATTATTATTATATTTGTGCAATAATATTATTATTATTATATTTGTGCAATGACATTACTATTATATTTGTGCGATATTATTATTATTATTATATTTGTGCAATAATATTATTATTATATTTGTGCCATAATATTATTATTATTATTATTATTTTATTTGTGCAATATTTTTATTATTATTATATTTGTGCAATATTATTATTATTATTATATTTGTGCAATAATATTAATATTATTACATTTTTGCCATAATATTATTATTATTATTATATCCGGGCAATAATATTATTATTTTTATATTTGTGCAATAATATCATTATTATTATATTTGTGCAATATTATTATTATTATTATATTTGTGCAATGATATTATTATTATTGTATTTGTGCAATATTATTATTATTATTATTATTATATTTGTGCAATATTATTATTATTATTACATTTCTGCAATAATATTATTATTATTATATTTGTTCAATAATATTATCATTATATTTGTGCAATGATATTATTAATATTATTATATTTGTGCAATGATATTACTATTATATTTGTGCAATATTATTATTATTATTATATTTGTGCAATAATATTATTATTATATTTGTGCCATATTATTATTATTATTATTATTATTGTTATTTTATTTGTGCAATAATATCATTATTATTATATTTGTGCAATAATATTCATATTATTATATTTGTTCAATAAAATTATTATTGTTATATTTGTGCAATAATATTATTATTATTATATTTGTGCATTAATATTATTATTATTATATTTGTTCAATAATGCTATTATTATTATATTTGTGCAATAATATTATTATTATTATATTTGTGCAATGACATTACTATTATATTTGTGCGATATTATTATTATTATTATATTTGTGCAATAATATTATTATTATATTTGTGCCATAATATTATTATTATTATTATTATTATTATTATTTTATTTGTGCAATATTTTTATTATTATTATATTTGTGCAATATTATTATTATTATTATATTTGTGCAATAAAATTAATATTATTATATTTGTGCCATAATATTATTATTATTATTATTATATATGTGCAATAATATTATTATTATTATATTTGTGCAATAATATTATTATTATTATATTTGTTCAATAATAGTATTATTATTATATTTGTGCAATAATATTATTATTATTATATTTCTGCAATGATATTAATATTATTGTATTTGTGCAATATTATAATTATTATTATTATATTTGTACAATATTATTATCATTATTATGTTTTTGCAATAATATAATTATTATTATATTTGTTCAATAATATTATTATTATATTTCTGTACATACATACATACATATACATATATACATATATATATATATATATATATATATATATATATATATATATATATATATATATATATATATATATATATATATGTATAATTTATATACATACATATACATATATATATACATACATATTTATACATATATACATGCATATCTATATATACATAAATACACATATATACAAACATATATAAATATATACATATATATGTGTATGTCAAGATTCAAAATTCAAGATGCTTTATTATTGTCCATTCTTTAACATGTACAAGACACATAAGAACTGAAATTTTATTTTGGGCACAGTCCCACTAAGAGCAGACATACGTTACAGGGAGACAAGACGGGACCGCCAATGGTGCTCCTTAAAAAAGATGGGAAAAAGGTGATATTGGGAAAGGGAGGAAGAGTAAAAAATATCACTCTAAGGCTGGACCCTCAGGAGGGGGTCCAGACTGAGTCCAAGGGAAAAAACCTCATTTAGCATAGCACACATAAACACGTTACATATAATCACAACAACTCGCAACAAGGGTCGTTCTGCATGCAAATGCAAACAAAGTTAGACTCCCAGGTGTCGTTGAAGAGGGGAGGAGGGAGGGAGGTCAAAAAGCGTCCATCTTTGAAATTCCTGAGGGGATGATTACAGAACAGCCTGTTCTTGTCTCAAGGCCATTCGGGGGGAGTCAAATCGTAGATAAGGATTTTTGTTTTTTCTCGAATGGGCATTAACAATGACTTGTCTGTTCTATTCATCCATGCTGGCTCTCATATCCAAACCTTCCTTTATAGCAAGCTTCACCATGATGTGATCCATCTTGCGATTCAGTTCAGAAATCGCCACAGTCTGTGTTCCCACAGGCCGGTGAGATGGTATGTTTGTTTATGCTGCAGGGGGGAGGGGGGGGGGGGGGGTTATGATGGGTGCTGGGGGGGTCTCAGGTGTCCTCAAAGGGGGGGCCACTTGTCGCTCAGGTGACACAAAGGCGGCCATGTGATACTTTTGTCGTCTCGTTAGAATGTCGAAGTGTCGCAGATTAGCGGCGAGCACACGACTTTAATGCCGGACAAAATGGCCAATTAGTTTATTAATGGAGGCTGACACCCGTGGGTGCAGGTGTGGGGAAAAACACGCATTTCGTGACAAGGAGGGAACTGGGATTTATATCAAAAGCACGGAAATTGTATTTATTTGATCAAAAAAGTACTCTTGTTTTGAAAATAAATACAATTATTCACCGTTTTTTAGCGTCAATGTGGCTGTAAATCATTTAAAAAATGTTTTGTTAATTACTGTAAATATTGTAAATGTTTAATGTATTTATTAATAGTTTGCTCTACATTAGAGAAAACTTGCTTGATTTATTATTGACAGTATTCACTTTCTTAAAGGAACTTCTGAAGCTGCCATACTTCAATGTGACCACTAGATGGCAGCATTGGTCTACAAACAGCCTAAACAATGCTTTATATTACAGTAATAGCAATTATTATTATCAGCAGCAAAGTTAAATAATGCATTTTTTTTCCATTCCTAATCAAAATAAAATGTTTCAATTTAACTCCTTAATTTCAGCTGTAAGTCCATTTTTTTTTTAAATTATACAGCTGCTTTTATAGGTAAAATGCATGGAGATGATGTTAGCATTTTCTTTGTTTTGCACTTTTATATTCGATAAAATTCGGATTTTTTTTTAAATATATTATTAATATTATATTATTATTTAGTATTTCATTGATAAATATAGCATAGGGAGTTTGACGTGAAAATGTACAAATTGACCCAAAAAAATAACATTGCTACATGTTATAGTTAAGTAATGAATAAAATGTGTAGAAGAAGAAGAAGAAATAGAAAATAAATGTGTGAATGTTTTCACACAATAATATTAATGAGTATGATGATGATGTTAATAATAATACTAAAAAATAGTATATTTAACATTGTCTCATAAAGTCCACTAGAGGGCAGCATTACACCGTATTTCTTTTTTATTCCCTCATTTTCTCAACAATTGTCAGTTTTGACCTATATCCTTTTTTACTTGGTCCAGATATAATATAAATAATCCTTGTTAGTAATATAAATAATCCTTGTTAATAATATATATAGTCCTTGTTAATAATATAAATAATTGTTGTTAGAAATATAAATAGTCCTTGTTAGTAATATAACTAATTGTTGTTAGAAATATAAATAATCCTTGTTAGTAAAATAAATAATTGTTGTTAATAATATAAATAATCCTTGTTAGTAAAATAAATAATTGTTGTTAATAATATAAATAATCATTGCTAGTAATATACATAATCCTTGTTAATAATATAAATAATTGTTTTTAGAAATATAAATAGTCCTTGTTAGTAATATAAATAATTGTTGTTAGAAATATAAATAATCCTTGTTAGTAAAATAAATAATTGTTGTTAATAATATAAATAATCCTTGTTAATAATATAAATAATTTTTGTTAGAAATATAAATAATCCTTGATAGTAATATAAATAATTGTTGTTAGAAATATAAATAATCCTTGTTAGTAAAATAAATAATTGTTGTTACTAATATAAATATTTGTTGTTAATAATATAAATAATTGTTGTTAGTAATATAAATATTTCTTGTTAATAATATAAATAATTGTTGTTAATAATATAAATAATTGTTGTTAGTAATAGAAATATTTGTTGTTAATAATATAAATAATTGTTAATAATATAAATAACTGTTGTTAATAAAATAAATAATTGTTGTTAGTAATATACATATTCGTTGTTAATAATATAAATAATTGTTGTTATTAATATAAATATTTGTTGTTAATAATATAAATAATTGTTGTTAGTAATATAAATATTTGTTGTTAATAATATAAATAATTGTTGTTAATAATATAAATAATTGTTGTTAGTAATAGAAATATTTGTTGTTAATAATATAAATAATCGTTGTTAATAATAAAAATAGTCGTTGTAAATAATATAAATAATTGTTGTTAATAATATAAATAATTGTTGTTAATAATATAAATAATTGTTGTTAGTAATATACATATTCGTTGTTAATAATATAAATAATTGTTGTTATTAATATGAATAATTGTTGTTAATAATATAAATAATTGTTGTTTTTAATATAAATATTCGTTGTTAATAATATAAATAAATGTTGTTAATAATATAAATAATTGTTGTTAATAATATAAATAATCGTTGTTAATAATATAAATAATTGTTGTAAATAATATAAATAATTGTTTTTATTAATATAAATAATTGTTGTTAATAATATAAATAATTGTTGTTAATAAAAAAAAATGTTTTTAATAGTATAAATAATTGTTGTTAATGATATAAATATTCGTTGTTAATAATATAAATAATTGTTGTTAATAATATAAATATTCGTTGTTAATAATATAAACAATTGTTGTTAATTATATAAATATTCGTTGTTAATAATATAAATAATTGTTGTTAATAATATAAATATTAGTTGTTAATAATATAAATAATTGTTGTTAATAATATAAATAATTGTTGTTAATAATATAAATATTCGTTGTTAATAATATAAACAATTGTTGTTAATTATATAAATATTCGTTGTTAATAATGTAAATAATTGTTGTTAATGATATAAATATAAGTTGTTAATAATGTAAATAATTGTTGTTAATTATATAAATAATCGTTGTTAATAATTTAGTTGGCTCGTTCTTCAATCTTGAACTTCCACCAGGTGGCCAATCATGAAACCAACATTTGCCGTCACGTGACTGTCCGTCACGCAGGTGAACAGTCATGTGTTACACGCGGCGCTGGACACGTCAATCAGATGGGAAATCATCTGCAAAACAGAACAATTGTGTGCAATTCTTGCTCTATTGTTTATTATGAGGTGGCAGGTGCAGGCGCGCACCTTCATTAACACCTGCCTTCATTTGTTTACCAGCGTGCTAATAATAACCTGCTCCGTGGAATATGTCACACCCACTCAAATGGTTATTATCGCTGCAATAAAGCATCGGTCACTTCATTAGGTACACCGAGGACGGCACACACAAACAATACAAATATACATATATATATATATATATATATATATATATATATATATATATATATATATATATATATATATATATATATATATATATGGCATAGATGATATTGTTTAGTTTTGACTGTGATTGAGACTTTCTTGTGTGTATTTGTGGATAAAAAAATAAAACCACAACTGACTTTTATGCCATAAAGAGGGGCAAAATGCAGGAGGTACAAGAATTCCGTTTTATTTGTATTATTCATTTAATTTGATTCACTAATAAGTTCATTTGCATTTTTAAAATATAATTCATAAGGCAGTGGAGTCCAAATGGAGGCCTCATGGGGGACATTTTTACAACACATCTATTTTTTATTGGCACTAGGCATATTTTAAAATATAAATTATATATATATATATATATATATATATATATATATATATATATATATATATATATATATATATATATATATATATATATACATATATATATACATATATATATAAATACATACATATATATGTATGTATGTATATATATATATATATATATATTATATATATATATATATATACATATATGTATCTATACATACATACATACATATATATGTATGTATATATATATATAGATATACATATATATATATATATATATATATATACATACATATATTATGCATACACATATACATATATATGTATACATTGGCACTAGGCATATTTTTTAATATATATATATATATATATATATATATATATATATATATATATACATAGCACGGTGCGTGTGCCTCATACATATATGCAATATGTATGTATCGTTTAAAGGGACAAGGATTTTTTTCCAAGTGTCAAAAAGTCAGTATTTTTTCGTCAAAAAGTCGGGAATTTTTTCGTCAACAAGTCAGGATTTTTTCGTCAAAAAGTCGGGAATTTGTTTGTCAAAAAGTCGGGAATTTTTTTGTCAAAAAGTCGGGATTTTTTTTGTCAAAAAGTTGGGAATTTTTTTGTCAAAAAGTCGGGAATTTTTTCGTCAAAAAGTCGGGATTTTTTCGTCAAAAAGTCGGGAATTTTTTCATCAAAAAGTCTGCATTTTTTCTAAGTGTCAAAAAGTCAGGATTTTTTTGTCAAAAAGTCGGGAATTTTTTCGTCAAAAAGTCGGGATTTTATATAAGTGTCAAAAAGTCGGGATTTTATATAAGTGTCAAAAAGTCAGGATTTTTTGCAAGTGTCAAAAAGTCAGGATTTTTTCGTCAAAAAGTCGGGAATTTTTTCGTCAACAAGTCAGGATTTTTTCGTCAAAAAGTCAGGATTTTTTCGTCAAAAAGTCGGGATTTTTTTCGTCAAAAAGTCGGGAATTTTTTCGTCAAAAAGTCGGGAATTTTTTCGTCAAAAAGTCGGGATTTTTTCAAAGTGTCAAAAAGTCGGGAATTTTTTCGTCAAAAAGTCGGGAATTTTTTCGTCAAAAAGTCGGGATTTTTTCAAAGTGTCAAAAAGTCGGGAATTTTTTCGTCAAAAAGTCGGGATTTTTTCCAAGTGTCAAAAAGTCAGGATTTTTTCGTCAAAAAGTCAGGAATTTTTTCGTCAACAAGTCAGGATTTTTTCGTCAAAAAGTCGGTAATTTTTTTTGTCAAAAAGTCGGGATTTTTTTCAAAGTGTCAAAAAGTCGGGAATTTTTTTCGTCAAAAAGTCGGGATTTTTTTCCTCAACAAGTCAGGATTTTTTTCGTCAAAAAGTCGGGAATTTTTTCGTCAAAAAGTCGGGAATTTTTTCGTCAAAAAGTCGGGATTTTTTTCGTCAAAAAGTCGGGATTTTTTTCGTCAAAAAGTCGGGATTTTTTCAAAGTGTCATAAAGTCGGGATTTTTTTCGTCAAAAAGTCGGGAAGTTTTTTGTCAAAAAGTCGGGATTTTATATAAGTGTCAAAAAGTCGGGATTTTATATAAGTGTCAAAAAGTCAGGATTTTTTTGCAAGTGTCAAAAAGTCAGGATTTTTTCGTCAAAAAGTCGGGAATTTTTTCGTCAACAAGTCAGGACTTTTTCGTCAAAAAGTCGGGAATTTTTTCGTCAAAAAGTCGGGATTTTTTTCAAAGTGTCAAAAAGTCGGGAATTTTTTCGTCAAAAAGTCGGGAATTTTTTCGTCAAAAAGTCGGGAATTTTTTCGTCAAAAAGTCGGGATTTTTTCAAAGTGTCAAAAAGTCGGGATTTTATATAAGTGTCAAAAAGTCAGGATTTTTTGCAAGTGTCAAAAAGTCAGGATTTTTTCATCAAAAAGTCGGGAATTTTTTCGTCAACAAGTCAGGATTTTTTCGTCAAAAAGTCGGGAATTTTTTTGTCAAAAAGTCGGGATTTTTTTCAAAGTGTCAAAAAGTCGGGAATTTTTTTCGTCAAAAAGTCGGGAATTTTTTCGTCAAAAAGTCGGGAAGTTTTTTGTCAAAAAGTCGGGATTTTATATAAGTGTCAAAAAGTCGGGATTTTATATAAGTGTCAAAAAGTCAGGATTTTTTTGCAAGTGTCAAAAAGTCAGGATTTTTTCGTCAAAAAGTCGGGAATTTTTTCGTCAACAAGTCAGGACTTTTTCGTCAAAAAGTCGGGAATTTTTTCGTCAAAAAGTCGGGATTTTTTTCAAAGTGTCAAAAAGTCGGGAATTTTTTCGTCAAAAAGTCGGGAATTTTTTCGTCAAAAAGTCGGGAATTTTTTCGTCAAAAAGTCGGGATTTTTTCAAAGTGTCAAAAAGTCGGGATTTTATATAAGTGTCAAAAAGTCAGGATTTTTTGCAAGTGTCAAAAAGTCAGGATTTTTTCATCAAAAAGTCGGGAATTTTTTCGTCAACAAGTCAGGATTTTTTCGTCAAAAAGTCGGGAATTTTTTTGTCAAAAAGTCGGGATTTTTTTCAAAGTGTCAAAAAGTCGGGAATTTTTTTCGTCAAAAAGTCGGGAATTTTTTCGTCAAAAAGTCGGGAATTGTTTTGTCAAAAAGTCGGGATTTTTTCATCAAAAAGTCGGGAATTTTTTCGTCAACAAGTCAGGATTTTTTCGTCAAAAAGTCGGGATTTTTTTCAAAGTGTCAAAAAGTCGGGAATTTTTTCGTCAAAAAGTCGGGAATTTTTTCGTCAAAAAGTCGGGAATTGTTTCGTCAAAAAGTCGGGATTTTTTCATCAAAAAGTCGGGAATTTTTTCATCATATTTTTTCTAAGTGTCAAAAAGTCAGGATTTTTCCGTCAAAAAGTCGGGAATTTTTTCGTCAAAAAGTCGGGATTTTATATAAGTGTCAAAAAGTCGGGATTCTATATAAGTGTCAAAAAGTCAGGATTTTTTGCAAGTGTCAAAAAGTCAGGATTTTTTCGTCAAAAAGTCGGGAATTTTTTCGTCAACAAGTCAGGATTTTTTCGTCAAAAAGTCGGGAATTTTTTCGTCTAAAAGTCGGGAATTTTTTCGTCAAAAAGTCGGGATTTTTTCTAAGTGTCAAAAAGTCAGGAATTTTTTTGTCGATTATTATTTTTTTTGACGCTGTGTGTGCGTCAACTTTTTGACGCACACACAGCAGAAACGTGGCAAAAAGTCACGTGTAAGAAAACACAGCCGATTGAGGTTTCCTGCTGCACACACACACACACACACACACACACACACACACACACACACACACACACACACACACACACACACACACACACACACACACACACACACACACACGTAGTATATATTGATGAGATATTACAGTAATTTGTGTTGTCAAATATTGCATCACCAGCAATCCACACGTGTTGTTCTTTTCATCGTGCCTCTTTTCTCCTTTCATAGTGTCCCTAATGAAGTGTCCCCCCCAGCGGCCCACGCTGCAGGCTGTGTTGCGCCGTCCCACGGACAAACATGAACCCGCGGCCATGCACAGTCCACATAGTCCTTTAAATGTTCCACAGTCCACATAGTCCTTTAAATGTTCCACAGTCCACATAGTCCTTTAAATGTTCCACAGTCCACATAGTCCTTTAAATGTCCCACAGTCCACATAGTCCTTTAAATGTTCCACAGTCCACATAGTCCTTTAAATGTTCCACAGTCCACATAGTCCTTTAAATGTTCCACAGTCCACATAGTCCTTTAAATGTCCCACAGTCCACATAGTCCTTTAAATGTTCCACAAGTCCACATAGTCCTTTAAATGTTCCACAGTCCACATAGTCCTTTAAATGTTCCACAGTCCACATAGTCCTTTAAATGTTCCACAGTCCACATAGTCCTTTAAATGTTCCACAGTCCACATAGTCCTTTAAATGTTCCACAGTCCACATAGTCCTTTAAATGTTCCACAGTCCACATAGTCCTTTAAATGTTCCACAAGTCCACATAGTCCTTTAAATGTTCCACAGTCCACATAGTCCTTTAAATGTTCCACAGTCCACATAGTCCTTTAAATGTTCCACAGTCCACATAGTCCTTTAAATGTTCCACAGTCCACATAGTCCTTTAAATGTCCCACAGTCCACATAGTCCTTTAAATGTTCCACAGTCCACATAGTCCTTTAAATGTTCCACAGTCCACATAGTCCTTTAAATGTTCCACAGTCCACATAGTCCTTTAAATGTCCCACAGTCCACATAGTCCTTTAAATGTTCCACAAGTCCACATAGTCCTTTAAATGTTCCACAGTCCACATAGTCCTTTAAATGTTCCACAGTCCACATAGTCCTTTAAATGTTCCACAGTCCACATAGTCCTTTAAACGTCCCACTATCCACATAGTCCTTTAAATGTTCCACAGTCCACATAGTCCATTAAATGTTCCACAGTCCACATAGTCCTTTAAATGTTCCACAGTCCACATAGTCCATTAAATGTTCCACAGTCCACATAGTCCTTTAAATGTTCCACAGTCCACATAGTCCTTTAAATGTTCCACAGTCCACATAGTCCTTTAAATGTCCCACAGTCCACATAGTCCTTTAAATGTTCCACAAGTCCACATAGTCCTTTAAATGTTCCACAGTCCACATAGTCCTTTAAATGTTCCACAGTCCACATAGTCCTTTAAATGTTCCACAGTCCACATAGTCCTTTAAACGTTCCACAGTTTTGAATTTTGATGAACATCTCGAACGTTATAAATGCAGCGTCCGTAAATATTTTCTGTGAATGCCAAAAGCCGAAACTATTTAGCATGCTGGCCAGGTGCTAACAGTCGCTCCCAGTCTGTGGAACGCCCTCCCTGACCACCTGAGGGCACCACAGACTGTGGATGCTTTTAAAAAAGGCTTAAAAACCCTTCTTTTTAAAAAAGCCTTTTTTTTTTTTTTTTTTAAAGATATAGGCGTACTAGTTTTAGCTATATGGCTGTTCTAGATTTTATTTTTTATTTTTTTTATTATCTTTTTATTTTAATACACTGTAGCACTTTGAGGTCGTTTACTCAATGTAAAGTGCTTTTTACAAATATAATCTATTATCATTATTATTATTATTATTAATACTGTGCAGACATGCTAACAATAGCATGCTTACAGTTAGCATGAATGAAATCCCAAAATGTAGGACACAGAGGTGTGTACGTGCTAAATTGGCAAAAAATAAATAAATAAAAAATCTAGCATGTTCGTGTTAGCATGCTAAAATGTTAACTGTACCAAAATATATATCATACGCTTAGAACCTGTCTAATTTGTTGAATTTTGATGAACATCTCGAACGTTATAAATGCAACGACCGTAAATATTTTCTGTGAATGCCAAAAGCCGAAACTAGTTAGCATGCTGGCCAGGTGCTAACAATACGAACAAGCCGCTCCCAGTCTGTGGAACGCTCTCCCTGACCACCTGAGGGCACCTCAGACTGTGGATGCTTTTAAAAAAAGCTTAAAAACCCTTCTTTTTAAAAAAGCCTTTTTTTTTTAAAGATATAGGCGTACTAGTTTTAGCTATATGGCTGTTCTAGATTTTATTTATTATTATTTTTATTATCTTTTTATTTTAATACACTGTAGCACTTTGAGGTCGTTTACTCAATGTAAAGTGCTTTTTACAAATAAAATCTATTATTATTATTATTATTATTATTAATACTGTGCAGACATGCTAACAACAGCACGCTTACAGTTAGCATTAATGAAATCCCAAAATGTAGGACACAGAGGTGTGTACGTGCTAAATTGGCCAAAAAAAAAAGAGAAAAAAAAAATCTAGCATGTTCGTGTTAGCATGCTAAAATGTTAACTGTACCAAAATATATATCATACGCTTAGAACCTGTCCAATTTGTTGAATTTTGATGAACATCTCGAACGTTATAAATGCAGCGACCGTAAATATTTTCTGTGAATGCCAAAAGCCGAAACTATTTAGCATGCTGGCCAGGTGCTAACAATACGAACAAGCCGCTCCTAGTCTGTGGAACGCTCTCCCTGACCACCTGAGGGCACCACAGACTGTGGATGCTTTTAAAAAAGGCTTAAAAACCCTTCTTTTTAAAAAAGCCTTCTTTTTTTTTTTAAGATATAGGCGTACTAGTTTTAGCTATATTGCTGTTCTAGATTTTTTTTTTTTTTTTTTTTAAATCTTTTTATTTTAATACACTGTAGCACTTTGAGGTCGTTTACTCAATGTAAAGTGCTTTTTACAAATATAATCTATTATTATTATTATTATTAATACTGTGCAGACATGCTAACAATAGCACGCTTACAGTTAGCATGAATGAAATCCCAAAACGTAGGACACGGAGGTGTAAACGTGCTAAATTGGCAAAAAAAATAAACTAAAAAAAATATATATAGCATGTTCGCGTTAGCATGCTAACTAATTTTTTTATTTTATTTTATTTATTTATTTTTTCCCCGAACATGAACACACTTACAGTATAATACATCACACAATGTCATATCATTTCACTTGACATCATGTCCAAAAAGGATATGCAGTGGCTAAAGTAGGGGCCAAAACAAATGCAGAGGTGAGGGATTTGATTGGCAGGTGCTGCGGGCCAATCAGCGTCCAGGCTGCTCATGCAAGCCGCACTGGTGCAGCGGAGGCGCGCACTCGCGCGCAGGCAGGCAGCAGCCATGAGGGTCTCTCGCAGCTCCGCTGACTTTTGAAGGAAGACCCGGAGAAGAAGACCACCCGGCTCTTCTCGCCATGCGTCTTTAGGAGAGGACTTCGCCGGGTCCAGACGATGTTCGCGCCTGCGGGGAAGCGCTGCTTCACCATCGAGTCCCTGGTGGCCAAGGAGAACCCGCTGGCGGAGGAGCCCCTCCGGCCCACGGCCCTCGCCTACTCCAGCCCGGCCACGGACGCCCTGATGGGCGGCTACCAGGCTCCGCCGGCGCGCTCGCTCTACCAGAGCCCGGAGCTGGTGTTCCCGGACTCGGTCAGCCACCCGTCGCTGGCCGTGGGGCCCCACCAGCACCTCCAGCACCACCACCCGCACTTCTTCGGCTCCCAGCACCGGGACGCGCTCAATTTCTACCCCTGGGTCCTCAGGAACCGCTTTTTCGGGCACAGGTTTCAGGGTAAGGGGCCGACTACTCACTTCTTTCATAATAATTGGAATATGAATAATGGAACAATAATAGAAATGCAGAATTAATTGTACAAATATCAATAAAATAATGCTGCTTAAACGTAAACCAATCATAATAATAATAATATATCAATATGTCAATATATATATATACATATCAATAATACATAATAATGTACTTCAATTTACTTTAATAACAATTGGAATATGAATAATGGAACAACAATAGAAATGCAGCATTAATTGTACAAATATCAATAAAATAATGCTGCTTGAACGTAAACCAATCATAATAATAATAATAATAATATATCAATATATATATATATATATATCAATCAATAATACATAATTATATACTTCAATTTACTTTAATAATAATTGGAATATGATTAATGTAACAATAATAGAAATGCAGAATGAATTGTACAAATATCAATAAAATAATGCTGCTTAAACATAAACTAATAATACAAATAATATATATATATATATATATATATCAATAATACATAATAATATACTTCAATTTACTTTAATAATAATTGGAATATGAATAGAAATGCAGCATTAATTGTACAAATATCAATAAAATAATGCTGCTTAAACGTAAACCAATCATAATATTAATAATAATAATAGATCAATATATATATATATGTATATATATATATATATATATATATATATATATATATATATATATATATATATATATATATATATATATCAATAATACATAATAATATACTTCAATTTACTTTAATAATAATTGGAATATGATTAATGTAACAATAATAGAAATGCAGAATGAATTGTACAAATATCAATAAAATAATGCTGCTTAAACATAAACTAATAATACAAATAATATATATATATATATATATATATATATATATATATATATATATATATATATATATATATATATATATATATATATACATATCAATAATACATAATAATATACTTAAATTTACTTTATAGGTAAAAAAAAACTATGTTGTATAATAATACTCTAATATATAACCTTTTATAATATCATACTTTGACGAATTTAACCATTCTTATCATTATTATAATAATAATAATAATAATAATAATAATTATTATTATTATTATTGTTCAAGTTTGGTGCCGAGAGCTGATTTTTTTTTTTTTTATGTCAAAATGTTAAAAAAAATCTACTAAAAGTAACACATATTGTTAAATAATAATACTGCCAACTAAATATTAGTTAAAGTATTATCTTTATATAATTAATATATAAAAAAATATAATTTGACATGGATGGGCCTTCAATTATTATTCCACCCATCCAATTTTCTACCGCTTGTCCCGTTCGGGGTCGCGGGGGTGCTCATATTTGTATTATTTTTAATCATTGCATTTAAAATAAACGAATTTCTAAAATATTCATGAAGAAAAACTCGCCATCTTTAATTAATATTATTCAGATCTATAACAATGATTTTATTTTTTTATTACTTTTTACTGTGTGATGTATTTATTTAATTTAGCAATTAAAATTATGGGAGAAAAAACACATCGAATATGTCTTTTCCCGAGCAGTATTAAATAACATTGTGTTGAACATGAAAGTGAAAGTAAAAGAACGGTATTTAGTCACGTGTTTGCGTTCCCGCGCAGGTCACGAGGTGTCCCAGGACAGTCTCCTCCTGCACGGCCCGTTCGCCAGGAAGCCCAAGCGGATCCGGACCGCCTTCTCCCCGGCCCAGCTGCTGCGCCTGGAGCGGGCCTTCGAGAAGAACCACTACGTGGTCGGCGCCGAGAGGAAGCAGCTGGCGGGAAGCTTGAGCCTGTCCGAGACGCAGGTGCGTGGACGTGACGTCATAGCGCCCCCACCTGAGTAGCAAACATGGCGCCCTTTCGCACCTCACCCTGTTTTTTTTGTTGGATACAACAAACACGCTGTGAAGTGACCCAAAATGATGTCAAATATAGCGGGCCGATATCAATGTTTAAGGTCCGTTATTGGCGTGCAATATCGAGATAA
>NC_084573.2:2447500-2475000 GCF_033978685.3 Nerophis lumbriciformis
CGAATATCACGCTTGAAAGTCAAACCAACAATCGACGAGCATGCGAGCGAAAATCACTTTAGCTGAGGTCATTAGAATAAAATTGTCCCATATAAGGAGATACTTGAATAGAATAGAATAGAAAGTACTTTATTGATCCCTGGGGGAAATTCAGCACCTCAGTTTGCTCACAATAGACAATAAACACTTAGGTATTTTTTACATGAGAATAATATAAATACAGTCTATTATACAGCATTATTCACATGTGAATAATATAAATACAGTCTATTATACAGCATTATTCACGTGTGAATAACATAAATACAGTCTATTATACAGCATTATTCACATGTGAATAGTATAAATACAGTCTATTATACAGCATTATTCACGTGTGAATAACATTAATACAGTCTATTATACAGCATTATTCACATGTGAATAGTATAAATACAGTCTATTATACAGCATTATTCACATGTGAATAACATAAATACAGTCTATTATACAGCATTATTCACATGTGAATAGTATAAATACAGTCTATTATACAGCATTATTCACATGTAAATAGTATAAATACAGTCTATTATACAGCATTATTCACATGTGAATAGTATAAATACAGTCTATTATACAGCATTAGTCACATGTGAATAGTATAAATACAGTCTATTATACAGCATTAGTCACATGGGAATAGTATAAATACAGTCTATTATACAGCATTATTCACGTGTGAATAAAATAAATACAGTCTATTATACAGCATTATTCACATGTGAATAATATAAATACAGTCTATTATACAGCATTATTCACATGTGAATAGTATAAATACAGTCTTTTATACAGCATTATTCACATGTGAATAATATAAATACAGTGTATTATACAGCATTATTCACATGTGAATAGTATAAATACAGTCTATTATACAGCATTATTCACATGTGAATAGTATAAATACAGTCTATTATACAGCATTATTCACGTGTGAATAACATAAATACAGTCTATTATACAGCATTATTCACATGTGAATAATATAAATACAGTCTATCATACAGCATTATTCACGTGTGAATAACATAAATACAGTCTATTATACAGCATTAGTCACATGTGAATAGTATAAATACAGTCTATTATACAGCATTATTCACATGTGAATAATATAAATACACTCTATTATACAGCATTATTCACGTGTGAATAATATAAATACAGTCTATTATACAGAATTATTCACATGTGAATAGTATAAATACAGTCTATTATACAGCATTATTCACATGCGAATAGTATAAATACAGTCTATTATACAGCATTATTCACATGTGAATAACATAAATACAGTCTATTATACAGCATCATTCACATGTGAATAGTATAAATACAGTCTGTTATACAGCATTATTCACATGTGAATAATATAAATACAGTCTATTATACAGCATTATTCACATGTAAATAAAATAAATACAGTCTATTATACAACATAATTTACATGTGAATAATATAAATACAGTCTATTATACAGCATTATTCACATGTAAATAAAATAAATACAGTCTATTATACAACATAATTCACATGTGAATAATATAAATACATTATACATTTACAGTACATATACAGTCAAATTGATCATTGATCATCGTTAGTCATCCTGTCCAAAAACCAAAAATGTAAATCCAATTAGTCACCCAACACTAATAATTCTAGTTTTACGTGCATGTTGAACACACATTAATGAACATTTAACATCGCTGTCACTTTTAGTTCTTTATGGAATCAAAATGCTGGCACTCGCAACTTTCTTTGGCCTCATGCAATTTTATCAAACCATTTAAAAAAGCACAATGAGTCACCAAAATGACAAAACAGATTATTTTGTTACATGTAATATTTGGATGTATGATAACGATGTCTTCCAAAAACCAAGATTTGACTATTTTTTTTTTTTTGGTCAACTGCGATTTAGTTTTATTTGTGTTGATTTATCTGTTTATTTTTGAACAATTGTGAACTGGGATTTTAGACACACACGATTCACAGGAAGAGTCAAAAGTACATCAGATGCTGTTTTTCCCGCCCTAATAAGAAATCATTGTAAAAACCAATTAAATCGTTCCAGACAGGGAAAAATATGGGCACAAAAATATTTCTATAGAGAAAAATTCTGTCAGAAAACCATAAATGAACATTTAACATCACTGTTACCTTTACTGATGTTCTTTATGGACTCAAAGTGCTGGCACTCGCAACTTGTTTTGGCCTCGTGGTGAATTATTTTTGCAATCTTAACAAAAAAATAAAAAAAATAAAAAGTGGGCTTCTTAATTTATGCACACGATTCCGTGGAAACAAACCGACTAATAATAACATTTGATGCATGATAACGGTTTGAAAAAGTGGATCTTCCAAAAGCTGACTGTATTTTCTTTCGTTTTATTTTTATTTTTATTTTTTTTTGTCAACTGAGATTTAATTTTATTCGTATTGATTGAATTATTATTATTTTTTTCAATATTTTTTATTGGGTTTCTAGACAAATACAATTGACAGGAATAGTCAAAAATACATCAAATGCTGTTTCCCCCCCCAACAAGTAATAAATAAGTAAATAAATAAATAAATAATAATAATGATGATAATAGTAACAATAACATTAACAATAATATTATTAATACTAATAAAAGCAATCATAAAAATAGTCATATAAATAATAATAATAACAATAACAATAACAATAGCAATAGCAATAACAATAACAACAATAATAATACAATTAATATTAATGATAATAATAATAATAATAATAATTATGATAGGCTCCAGCACCCCCCGAGACTCCAAAAAAGGGACAAGCGGTTGAAAATGTATGGATGGATAATAATAATAATAATAATAATAATAGTAATAATAATAATAATAATAATAATAATAATAATAATAATAATTATTATTATTATTATAATAACAATAACAACAACAATAACAATAACAATAACAATAATAATAACAATAATAATAATGATAAGAATAAGAATAAGAATAATACAAATAATAATAATGATCATATTAACAATAATGCAAGAAATAGTAATATAAATTATAATACAAATAAATAAATAACTTAATTTTCTAGAATTGTGAATCTCTGGGCACCACACAATTGGATTAAATTTGATTCTTGGGGGTAACAAGTCGATCCAGAATCGATTCTCGATTCAAAATCAATACTTTTTTTTTTTTCAACAACATTGGATGCCAGTTGTATGATTAACTACATTCCTCCAAAGATTCAAACTCGAAATGGTTCTCACTTCAAACTGATTCTCGATTCAAATTCATTGAAACTGATTTTCGATTCAAATCCATTCGAACTGATTTTCCATCCAATTCGATTCTTGATTCAAAATGGTTCTTAATACAAACTGATTCTTGATTCAAACCATTCAAAAAGGATTCTCAATTCAAACTGATTCTCAATTCAAGCTGATCCTCGATTCAAACTGATTTCCGATTAAAACCAATTCTTGAGTCAAACTGATTTTCGATTCAAATAGATTGTTGATTCAAAATGATCATCAATCCAAACTGATTCTTGATTCAAACTGATTCTTGATTCAAATGAATCCAAACACATTCTTGATTCAAATTGATTTAAACGGATTGATTCAAACTGATTATAGATTCAAATCAATTCAAACTGATATTGTAATCAATTCGATTCTGGATTCAAAATGATTTTCAATCCAAACTTATTCTCGATTCAAACCGATTCTTGATTAAAATGGATTTAAACTGATTCTTGATTCAAACTGATTCTTGATTCAAATAGATTTAAACAGATTTTCAATTCAATTCGATTCTTGATTCAAAAAGATTGTCAATCCAAACAGATTTTCAATTCAATTTGATTCTTGCTTCAAAATGATTTTCAATCCAAACTGATTCTTGATTCAAACCGATTCTTGATTCAAATGGATTTAGACTGATTCTTGATTCAAATAGATTCAAACTGATATTCGATCCAAACTGATTCTTGATTCAAATAGATTCAAACTGATTTTCCATTCATTTCGATTCTTGATTGAAAATTATTTTCAATCCAAACTGATTCTTGATTCAAATGGATTTAAACGGATTCAAACTGATCCTTGATTGAATTTGATTCAAACGGATTATTGATTCAAATACATTCAAACTGATTTTTGATTCAATTTGATTCTTGATTCAAAAAGATTTTCAATCCAAAATTATTTTCGATTCAATTCGCTTCTTGATTCAAAATGATTTTCAATCCAAACTGTTCCTTGATTCAAACCGAGTCTTAATTCAAATGGACTCAAACTGATTCTTGATTCAAACTGATTCTTGATTCAATTTGACTTAAACGTATTCTTGATTCAAACTGATTCTTGATTCAAATAGATTCAAACTGATTTTCGATTAAATTCGATTCTCGATTCAAAACGATTTTCAACCCAAAGTGATTTTCGATTCAATTCGGTTCTTGATTCAAAATGATTTTCACTCCAAACCGATTTGTGATTCAAATGTATTTAAACTGATTATTGATTCAAACTGATTCTTGATTCAAACTGATGTTTGATTCAATTCTCGATTCTTGATTCAAAATGATTTTCAATCCAAACTGATTCTCGATTCAAAACAATTCTTGATTCATATTGAATTAAACTGATTCTTCATTCAAGCTGACTCTTGATTCATATAGATCAAAACTGATTTTCGATTCAATTCGATTCTTGATTCAAAACGATTCTCAATTCAAACTGATTCTCGATTCAAACAATTCTACCCAAACATTTAATAAAGTCAAATATATATATATATATATATATATATATATATATATATATATATATATATATATATATATATATATATATATATATATATATATATATACAAAGATTGCTTTTTTTCCGCACCCCCAGTATGTTCTTGTATATTGTGTTGAAGTGGTGTGGTGGTTGTGTGTGCAGGTGAAGGTGTGGTTCCAGAACCGGCGGACCAAGTACAAGCGCCAGAAGCTGGAGGAGGAAGGTCCTGACAGCCAGCAGAAGAAGAAGGGCAACCATCACATCAACAGATGGCGCATGGCCACCAAGCAGAGCCACTCGGAGGACATTGACGTCACCTCGGAGGACTGAGCCCCCGGAATCGAACCTGGACCAACACTATTTATGATGTAATATTATCCCGTATAAGTAGACATAGTAGAGGAGCCAAGAGACTGTGCGGAGCAGCCAGGACACCTTGTGTTGTACAAAGGCTTGCTTCATTAAAGCTGCAGTGTGTACAAGTCGTGTCCTTTCCTCTGCACACCAGAGGGCGCTGTCCCTCACCTCACCGGAGCTCGCCTACGTAGTCCTCTCTGGAGCCAAACTTCAGGTGAGAGGACAGTTTTTAGCCAGAGTAGTGATGTGCGATACCACTGAATTTATGGCCGATCCGATACTAAGTAAAATGCAGGCTGGTGTTGGCGATACCGATCTGATATTTGGTGCAAATATACCCAACATGTCTGCTATAATAAAAAATGAAAAGTGTTTTCAAATCATAACATTTCTATCAAAAATGTAAGAAAAATGAGCAAAAAATTGAAATATAATGAGAAAAATATGGCTGAATCTCGGAACTACGCAGTGCACTTGAACGTCTCGTCAAGTGAACACCCAGTGGAGGGATGGGCGATACCACTGAATTTATGGCCAATCTGATACTAAGTAAAATGCAGGCTGGTGTTGGCGATACCGATCTGATATTTTGTGCAAATATACCTAACATGTCTGCTAAAATAAAAACATTAAAAAAAGTGTTTTCAAATAATAAAATTTCTATCAAAAAAAGCAACGGTAAAAAATGTAAGAAAAAAGAGCAAAACATTTTAATGTAATGAGAAAAATATGGCTAAATATCGGAATTACGCAGTGCACTTGAACGCCTCATCAAGTGAACAGCAGTGGGTAGTGATGTGCGATACCACTGATTTTCTTTCCGATCCGATACCAAGTAAAATGCAGGCTGGTGTTGGCGATACCGATTCGATATCGACATTTTGCGCAAATATACCCAACGTGTCTGCTAAAATAATAAAAAAAATGTTTTTCAAATAATAACATTTCTAGGAAAAAATGAGCAAAAAACGTTAATATAATGAGAAAAATATGGCTAAATCTCGGAATTATGCAGTGCACTTGAACGTCTCGTCAAGTGAACACCCAGTGGAGGGATGGGCGATACCACTGAATTTATGGCCGATCCGATTCTAAGTAAAATGCAGGCTGGTGTTGGCGATACCGATCTGATATGCGGTGCAAATATACCTAACATGTCTGCTAAAATAAAAAATAAAAAGCGTTTTCAAATAATAACATTTCTATCAAAAAAAGCAACAGTAAAAAATGTAAGAAAAAAAAAGCAAAACATTTTAATGTAATGAGAAAAATATGGCTAAATTACGGAATTACGCAGTGCACTTGAACGTCTCGTCAAGTGAACAGCCGGGGTAGGTATGGGCGATACCACTGAATTGATGTCCGATCCGATACCAAGTAAAATTCAGGCTGGTGTTGGCGATACCGATCCGATATCGACATTTTGCGCAAATATGCCTAACGTGTCTGCTAAAATAAAAAAAAACTGTTTTTCAAATTCCTATGAAAAAAAAGCAATAGTAAAAATGTAAGGAAAAAAAGAGCAAAAAATGTAAATATAATGAGAAAAATATGGCTAAATGTCGGAATTACGCAGTGCACTTGAACGTCTCGTCAAGTGAACACCCAGGGTAGGGATGGGCGATACCACTGAATTTATGGCCGATCCGATACTAAGTAAAATGCAGGCTGGTGTTGGCGATACCGATCCGATATTTTGTGCAAATATACCTAACATGTCTGCTAAAATAAAAAAAAATAAAAAAAAGTGTTTTCAAATAATAACATTTCTATCAAAAAAAGTAACGATAAAAAATGTAAGAAAAATGAGCAAAACATTTTAATGTAATGAGAAAAATATGGCTAAATCTCGGAATTACGCAGTGCACTTGAACGTCTCGTCTCAAGTGAACACCCAGTGGAGGGATGGGCGATACCACTGAATTTATGGCCGAAAATTAAAAAAGTGTTTTCAAATAATAACATTTCTATCAAAAAAAGCAACAGTAAAAAATGTAAGAAAAAAAAAGCTAAATGTCGGAATCACGCAGTGCACTTGAACGCCTCGTCAAATGAACAGCAGTGAACAACACTGATTTTCTTTCCGATCCGATACCAAGTAAAATTCAGGCTGGTGTTGGCGATACCGATCCAATATCGACATTTTGCGCAAATATACTTAACGTAGGAAAAAAAGTTTTTCAAATAATAACATTTCTATGAAAAAAAGTAATAGTAAAAATGTAAGGAAAAAAAGAGCAAAAAACGTAAATATAATGAGAAAAATATGGCTAAATCTCGGAATTACGCAGTGCACTTGAACGTCTCGTCAAGTGAACACCCATTGGAGGGATGGGCGATACCACTGAATTTATGGCCGATCTGATACTAAGTAAAATGCAGGCTGGTGTTGGCGATACCGATCTGATATTTTGTGCAAATATACCTAACATGTCTGCTAAAATAAAAAAAATAAAAAAAAGTGTTTCCAAATAATAACATTTCTATCAAAAAAAGCAACAGTAAAAAATGTAAGAAAAAAAAAGCAAAACATTTAAATGTAATGAGAAAAAGATGGCTAAATCTCGGAATTACGCAGTGCACTTGAACGTCTCGTCAAGTGAACAGCCGGGGTAGGGATGGGCGATACCACTGAATTTATGGCCGATCCGATACTAAGTAAAATGCAGGCTGGTGTTGGCGATACCGATCTGATATTTTGTGCAAATATACCTTACATGTCTGCTAAAATTAAAAAATTAAAAAAAGTGTTTTCAAATAATAACATTTCTATCAAAAAAAGCAACGATAAAAAAATTTAAGAAAAATGAGCAAAAAATTGAAATATAATGAGGAAAATATGGCTAAATATCGGAATTACGCAGTGCACTTGAACGTCTCGTCAAGTGAACAGCCGGGGTAGGTATGGGCGATACCACTGAATTTATAGCCGATCCGATACTAAGTAAAATGCAGGCTAGTGTTGGCGATACCGATCTGATATTTTGTGCAAATATACCTAACATGTCTGCTAAAATAATAAAATTTAAAAAAGTGTTTTCAAATAATAACATTTCTATCAAAAAAAGCAACAGTAAAAAATGTAAGAAAAAAAAAAGCAAAACATTTAAATGTAATGAAAAAAATATGGCTAAATGTCGGAATTACGCAGTGCACTTGAACGCCTCGTCAAGTGAACAGCAGTGGGTAGTGATGTGCGATACCACTGATTTTCTTTCCGATCCGATACCAAGTAAAATTCAGGCTGGTGTTGGCGATACCGATCCGATATCGACATTTTGCGCAAATATACCCAACGTGTCTGCTAAAATAATAAAAAAAATGTTTTTCAAATAATAACATTTCTAGGAAAAAATTAGCAAAAAACGTTAATATAATGAGAAAAATATGGCTAAATCTCGGAATTACGCAGTGCACTTGAACGTCTCGTCA
This sequence comes from Nerophis lumbriciformis, assembly GCF_033978685.3. Lineage (NCBI taxonomy): Eukaryota > Metazoa > Chordata > Actinopteri > Syngnathiformes > Syngnathidae > Nerophis > Nerophis lumbriciformis. The sequence goes on from NC_084573.2 coordinate 2,456,128, forward strand.
AGTGAACACCCAGTGGAGGGATGGGCGATACCACTGAATTTATGGCCGATCTGATACTAAGTAAAATGCAGGCTGGTGTTGGCGATACCGATCTGATATTTTGTGCAAATATACCTAACATGTCTGCTAAAATAAAAAAATTAAAAAAAAGTGTTTCCAAATAATAACATTTCTATCAAAAAAAGCAACAGTAAAAAATGTAAGAAAAAAAAAGCAAAACATTTAAATGTAATGAGAGAAATATGGCTAAATTTCGGAATTACGCAGTGCACTTGAACGCCTCGTCAAGTGAACAGCAGTGGGTAGTGATGTGCGATACCACTGATTTTCTTTCCGATCCAATACTAAGTAAAAGTCAGGCTGGTGTTGGCGATACCGATCTGATATTTGGTGCTAATATACCAAACATGTCTGCTAAAATAAAAACAATTAAAAAAGTGTTTTCAAATAATAAATAAAATTTCTATCAAAAAAAGCAACAGTAAAAAATGTAAGAAAAAAAAAGCAAAACATTTAAATGTAATGAGAAAAAGATGGCTAAATGTCGGAATCACGCATTGCACTTGAACGTCTCGTCAAGTGAACAGCCGGGGTTGGTATGGGCGATACCACTGAATTGATGTCCGATCTAATACCAAGTAAATGTCAGGCTGGTGTTGGCGACACCGATCTGATATTTTGTGCAAATATACCTAACATGTCTGCTAAAATAAAAAAATTAAAAAAAAGTGTTTCCAAATAATAACATTTCTATCAAAAAAAGCAACAGTAAAAAATGTAAGAAAAAAAAAGCAAAACATTTAAATGTAATGAGAGAAATATGGCTAAATTTCGGAATTACGCAGTGCACTTGAACGCCTCGTCAAGTGAACAGCAGTGGGTAGTGATGTGCGATACCACTGATTTTCTTTCCGATCCAATACTAAGTAAAAGTCAGGCTGGTGTTGGCGATACCGATCTGATATTTGGTGCTAATATACCAAACATGTCTGCTAAAATAAAAACAATTAAAAAAGTGTTTTCAAATAATAAATAAAATTTCTATCAAAAAAAGCAACAGTAAAAAATGTAAGAAAAAAAAAGCAAAACATTTAAATGTAATGAGAAAAAGATGGCTAAATGTCGGAATCACGCATTGCACTTGAACGTCTCGTCAAGTGAACAGCCGGGGTTGGTATGGGCGATACCACTGAATTGATGTCCGATCTAATACCAAGTAAATGTCAGGCTGGTGTTGGCGACACCGATCTGATATTTTGTGCAAATATACCTAACATGTCTGCTAAAATAAAAAAAAATAAAAAAGTGTTTTCAAATAATAACATTTTTATCAAAAAAAAGCAACGGTAAAAAATGTAAGAAAAAAAAAGCAAAACATTTAAATGTAATGAGAAAAATATGGCTAAATTACGGAATTACGCAGTGCACTTGAACGCCTCATCAAGTGAACAGCAGTGGGTAGTGATGTGCGATACCACTGATTTTCTTTCCGATCCGATACCAAATAAAATTCAGTCTGGTGTTGGCGATACCGATCCGATATCGACATTTTGCGCAAATATACCCAACGTGTCTGCTAAAATAAATAAAAAAACTGTTTTTCAAATTTCTATGAAAAAAAGCAATAGTAAAAATGTAAGGAAAAAAAGAGCAAAAAATGTAAATATAATAAGAAAAATATGGCTAAATCTCGGAATTACGCAGTGCACTTGAACGTCTCGTCAAGTGAACACCCAAGGTAGGGATGGGCGATACCACTGAATTTATGGCCGATCTAATACTAAGTAGAATGCAGGCTGGTGTTGGCGATAACGATCTGATATTTTGTGCAAATATACCTAACATGTCTGCTAAAATAAAAAAAATAAAAAAAGTGTTTTCAAATAATAACATTTCTATCAAAAAAAGCAACAGTAAAAAATGTAAGAAAAAAGAGCAGAAAATTGAAATGTAATGAGAAAAATATGGCTAAATGTTGGAATTATGCAGTGCACTTGAACGCCTCGTCAAGTGAACAGCAGTGGGTAGCGATGTGACTTTATGTCCGAGCCGATACCAAGTAAAATTCAGGCTGGTGTCGGCGATACCGATCCGATATCGACATTTTGCGCAAATATACCTAACATGTCTGCTAAAATAAGAAAAAACATTTTGTCAAATGAAAACATTTCTATCAAAAAAAGCAATAGTAAAAATGTAAGGAAAAAATGAGCAAAAAATTGAAATATAATGGGAAAAATATGGCTAAATCTCGGAATTACGCAGTGTACTTGAACGTCTCGTCAAGTGAACAGCCAGGGTAGGGATGGGCGATGCCACTGAATTTATGGCCGATCCGATACCAAGTAAAATTCAGTCTGATGTCGGCAATACCAATTCGACATTTTGTGCAAATATACCTAACATGTATGCAAAAAAAGTATTTCCGCATAATAACATTTCTATAAAAAACAAACAAAAGTAAAAATATAAGAAAAAAGAGCAAAAAATTGAAATGTAATGAAAAAAAGATAGCTAAATGTTGGAATTACACTGTACTTGAACGCCTCGTGAAGTTAGCAGCCAAAGCAGTGACGTGCGATCCGATACCAAGTAAAATTCCGGCTGGTATTGGCGGTACCGATTCGATACTTTGTGCAAATATACCAAAGGTGTCCACCAAAATGTAAAAAGTTGTTCATTTTCAAATAAAAACATATCTATCCAAAAAAACAACAACGGCAAATATATAAAAAAATGTTTTCAAAAAATCAGAATGTAATGAGAAAAACTGATTAAAAAAACCAACAACTTAATAATAATGTACTTTGTTGCCTATAACACAAAGTTTTGTTTTTAAATATAAATAAAAGATTTTTACAGCAAAAAAAAAAAAAAAAAAAAACATATCAAAAAGGCCCCCTAATATTTGACTTTTCAGTATTTGGCCATTGGTAGAAAACGTTTAGACATGCCTGATCTAAAATATGGAATAATTTAAAATACAAATAAAATATACTTGAAATATAAACAAAGTTTAGTTAATTTATTTAAAAACAAAATAATACTAACTAAATGACAACAACCATAATAAACACTGTCAAATGTGTAACTGAACATTAATATTTTCATACAGGCCAAATTTTTGACACACTAGGTCAAAAATCACACAATCGTGATATTTTTTTCTTAGTTAGCAAAGAAAAGTCCATAAATTAGCCTCACCGTTTTAAAAGCCGCAGGATTCAAAGCGTAGGAAAAAAGCAGCGACTTATAGTCCAAAAATACGTAAAAATTTAAGAAAAAAATAGCAAAACACCAGAATGTAATGAGAAAAAGCTGACATTTATAAACTAATAATTAATAATAATGTACTTTGTCGCCTATGACACAAAAATATATATAAAAGTTTTTTTAGCATTTAAAAAAAAATATAAAAACATATCAAAATGGCCCCCTAATATTGGATTTTTCAGTATTTGGCCGTTAGTAGAAAAAGTTTAGACACCCCTGATCTAAAATAAAAGATTTTAAAATTTAAAATAAAATATAAAAAAAGTTGAGTTAGTTTATTTAAAAATAAAATAATACTAACTAAATGACGACAACCATAATAAACATTGTTAAATGTGCAACTGAATATTAATATTTTCATACAGGCAGAATTTTTGACACACTAAGTCAAAAATCACACAATTGTTGTTGCGAAGAAAAGTCCATAAATTGGCCGCACCATTTTAAAAGCCACAGGTTTCAAAGCGTGGGGAAAAAAATTCGTCAAAATGTAGGAAAACTAGCAAAAAAATCAGAAAGCGGACATTTTTAAAGTAATAATTAATGTATTTTGTCGCCTATAACAAAGTTTTGTCTTTAAATATATATAATATATGTTTTTAGCATTTTTTTTTAAATAAAAAAAATAGCAAAAAGCCCCCTAATACATGACAACAACCATAATAAACACTGTTAAATGTGTAACTGAATGTTAATATTTTCCTAGGAGCGTGGGGAAAAAAGCAGTGACTTATAGTGCAAAAATACATAAAAATGTAAAAAAAAAAAAAAGGAAAAAAAAAAATCAGAATTAATGAGAAAAATCTGACATTTTTTAATTAATAATTAATAATAATGAACTTTGTTGCCTACAACACAAAGTTTGTACTTTGTCTTTAAATATATATAAAATATTTTTTTTAGCATTTAAAAAACCCCAAAACATATCAAAAAGGCCCCCTAATAGTGGACTTTTCAGTATTTGGCCCTTGGTAGAAAAAGTTTGTTTGCAACTGAATATTAATATTTTCATACAGGCAGAATGTTTCACACACTAGGTCAAAAATCACACAAACGTAGCGAAGAAAAGTCCATAAATTGGCCGCACTGTTTTAAAAGCCGCAGGTTTCAAAGCGTGGGGAAAAAAATCAGCGGCTTATAGTCCAAAAATACGCTAAAATGTAAGAAAATAGAAAAAAATCAGAAAGCGGACATTTTTAAACTAATAAATAATAATAATGTACTTTGTCGCCTATAACACAAAGTTTTGTCTTTAAATATATATAATATATGTTTTTAGCATTTTTTTTTTTTAAATGAAAAAATATCAAAAGGCCCCCTAATACATGACAACAACCATAATAAACACTGTTAAATGTGCAACTGAACATTAATATTTTCATACAGGCAGAATGTTGGACACACCAGGGCAAAAATCACACAATCGTAGCGAATAAAAGTCCATAAATTGACCGCACTGTTTTAAAAGCCGCAGGTTTCAAAGCATGGGGAAAAATCAGCGGCTTATAGTCCGAAAATACGTCAAAATGTAAGAAAATAGAAAAAAATCAGAAAGCGGACATTTTTAAACTAATAAATAATAATAATGTACTTTGTCGCCTATAACACAAAGTTTTGTCTTTAAATATATATAATATATGTTTTTAGCATTATTTTTTTTTAAATGAAAAAATATCAAAAGGCCCCCTAATACATGACAACAACCATAATAAACACTGTTAAATGTGCAACTGAACATTAATATTTTCATACAGGCAGAATGTTTCACACACTAGGTCAAAAATCACACAATCGTAGCGAAGAAAAGTCCATAAATTGGCCGCACTGTTTTAAAAACCGCAGGTTGCAAAGCGTGGGAAAAAATCAGCGGCTTATAGTCCAAAAATACGTCAAAATGTAAGAAAATTAAAAAAAATAAGAAAGCGGACATTTTTAAACTAATAAATAATAATAATGTACTTTGTCACCTATAACACAAAGTTTTGTCTTTAAATATATATAATATATGTTTTTAGCATAATTTTTTTTTAAATGAAAAAATATCAAAAGGCCCCCTAATACATGACAACAACCATAATAAACACTGTTAAATGTGTAACTGAATGTTAATATTTTCCTAGGAGCGTGGGGAAAAAAGCAGTGACTTTTAGTGCAAAAATACATAAAAATGTAAAAAAAAAAAAAAAAGGAAAAAAAAAATCAGAATTAATGAGAGAAATCTGACATTTTTAAATTAATAATTAATAATAATGTACTTTGTTGCCTACAACACAAAGTTTGTACTTTGTCTTTAAATATATATAAAATATTTTTTTTAGCATTTAAAAACCCCCAAAACATATCAAAAAGGCCCCCTAATAGTGGACTTTTCAGTATTTGGCCCTTGGTAGAAAAAGTTTGTTTGCAACTGAATATTAATATTTTTATACAGGCAGAATGTTTCACACACTAGGTCAAAAATCACACAATCGTTGTAGCGAAGAAAAGTCCATAAATTGGCCGCACTGTTTTAAAAGCCGCAGGTTTCAAAGCGTGGGGAAAAATTAGCAGCTTATAGTCCAAAAAATACGTCAAAATATAAGACAATAGAAAAAAATCAGAAAGCGGACATTTTTAAACTAATAAATAATAATAATGTACTTTGTCGCCTATAACACAAAGTTTTGTCTTTAAATATATATATAATATATGTTTTTAGCATTATTTTTTTTTAAATGAAAAAATATCAAAAGGCCCCCTAATACATGACAACAACCATAATAAACACTGTTAAATGTGTAACTGAATATTAATATTTTCATACAGGCAGAATGTTTTACACACTAGGTCAAAAATCACACAATCGTTGTAGAGAAAAAAAGTCCATAAATTGGCCGCACTGTTTTAAAAGCCGCAGGTTTCAAAGCGTGGGGAAAAATCAGCGGCTTATAGTCCAAAAATACGTAAAAATGTAAGAAAATAGAAAAAAAATCAAAAAGTGGACATTTTTAAACTAATAATTAATAATAATGTACTTTGTCGCCTATAACACAAAATTTTGTCTTTAAATATATATAATATATGTTTTTAGAATTTTTCTTTTTTAAATGAAAAAATATCAAAAGGCCCCCTAATATGTGACAACAACCATAATAAACACTGTTAAATGTGCAACTGAACATTAATATTTTCATACAGGCAGATTGTTGAACACACTAGGTCAAAAATCACACAATCGTTGTAGCGAAAAAAAGTCCATAAGTTGGCCGCACTGTTTTAAAAGCCGCAGGTTTCAAAGCGTGGGGAAAAATCAGCGGCTTATTGTCCGAAAATACGTCAAAATGTAAGAAAATAGAAAAAAATCAGAAAGCGGACATTTTTAAACTAATAAATAATAATAATGTACTTTGTCGCCTATAACACCAAGTTTTGTCTTTAAATATATATAATATATGTTTTCAGCATTATTTTTTTTTAAATGAAAAAATATCAAAAGGCCCTACAACAACCATAATAAACACTGTTAAATGTGCAACTGAACATTAATATTTTCATACAGGCAGAATGTTGAACACACTAGGGCAAAAATCACACAATCGTTGTAGCGAAAAAAAGTCCATAAGTTGGCCGCACTGTTTTAAAAGCCGCAGGTTTCAAAGCGTGGGGAAAAATCAGCGGCTTATTGTCTAAAAATACGTCAAAATGTAAGAAAATTAAAAAAAATAAGAAAGCGGACATTTTTAAACTAATAAATAATAATAATGTACTTTGTCGCCTATAACACAAAGTTTGGTCTTTAAATATATATAATATATGTTTTTAGCATTATTTTTTTTTAAATGAAAAAATATCAAAAGGCCCCCTAATACATGACAACAACCATAATAAACACTGTTAAATGTGTAACTGAATATTAATATTTTCATACAGGCAGAATGTTTTACACACTAGGTCAAAAATCACACAATCGTTGTAGAGAAAAAAAGTCCATAAATTGGCCGCACTGTTTTAAAAGCCGCAGGTTTCAAAGCGTGGGGAAAAATCAGCGGCTTATAGTCCAAAAATACGTAAAAATGTAAGAAAATAGAAAAAAAATCAAAAAGTGGACATTTTTAAACTAATAATTAATAATAATGTACTTTGTCGCCTATAACACAAAATTTTGTCTTTAAATATATATAATATATGTTTTTAGAATTTTTCTTTTTTAAATGAAAAAATATCAAAAGGCCCCCTAATATGTGACAACAACCATAATAAACACTGTTAAATGTGCAACTGAACATTAATATTTTCATACAGGCAGATTGTTGAACACACTAGGTCAAAAATCACACAATCGTTGTAGCGAAAAAAAGTCCATAAGTTGGCCGCACTGTTTTAAAAGCCGCAGGTTTCAAAGCGTGGGGAAAAATCAGCGGCTTATTGTCCGAAAATACGTCAAAATGTAAGAAAATAGAAAAAAATCAGAAAGCGGACATTTTTAAACTAATAAATAATAATAATGTACTTTGTCGCCTATAACACCAAGTTTTGTCTTTAAATATATATAATATATGTTTTCAGCATTATTTTTTTTTAAATGAAAAAATATCAAAAGGCCCTACAACAACCATAATAAACACTGTTAAATGTGCAACTGAACATTAATATTTTCATACAGGCAGAATGTTGAACACACTAGGGCAAAAATCACACAATCGTTGTAGCGAAAAAAAGTCCATAAGTTGGCCGCACTGTTTTAAAAGCCGCAGGTTTCAAAGCGTGGGGAAAAATCAGCGGCTTATTGTCTAAAAATACGTCAAAATGTAAGAAAATTAAAAAAAATAAGAAAGCGGACATTTTTAAACTAATAAATAATAATAATGTACTTTGTCGCCTATAACACAAAGTTTGGTCTTTAAATATATATAATATATGTTTTTAGCATTATTTTTTTTTAAATGAAAAAATATCAAAAGGCCCCCTAATACATGACAACAACCATAATAAACACTGTTAAATGTGTAACTGAATATTAATATTTTCATACAGGCAGAATGTTTTACACACTAGGTCAAAAATCACACAATCGTTGTAGAGAAAAAAAGTCCATAAATTGGCCGCACTGTTTTAAAAGCCGCAGGTTTCAAAGCGTGGGGAAAAATCAGCGGCTTATAGTCCAAAAATACGTAAAAATGTAAGAAAATAGAAAAAAAATCAAAAAGTGGACATTTTTAAACTAATAATTAATAATAATGTACTTTGTCGCCTATAACACAAAATTTTGTCTTTAAATATATATAATATATGTTTTTAGAATTTTTCTTTTTTAAATGAAAAAATATCAAAAGGCCCCCTAATATGTGACAACAACCATAATAAACACTGTTAAATGTGCAACTGAACATTAATATTTTCATACAGGCAGATTGTTGAACACACTAGGTCAAAAATCACACAATCGTTGTAGCGAAAAAAAGTCCATAAGTTGGCCGCACTGTTTTAAAAGCCGCAGGTTTCAAAGCGTGGGGAAAAATCAGCGGCTTATTGTCCGAAAATACGTCAAAATGTAAGAAAATAGAAAAAAATCAGAAAGCGGACATTTTTAAACTAATAAATAATAATAATGTACTTTGTCGCCTATAACACCAAGTTTTGTCTTTAAATATATATAATATATGTTTTCAGCATTATTTTTTTTTAAATGAAAAAATATCAAAAGGCCCTACAACAACCATAATAAACACTGTTAAATGTGCAACTGAACATTAATATTTTCATACAGGCAGAATGTTGAACACACTAGGGCAAAAATCACACAATCGTTGTAGCGAAAAAAAGTCCATAAGTTGGCCGCACTGTTTTAAAAGCCGCAGGTTTCAAAGCGTGGGGAAAAATCAGCGGCTTATTGTCTAAAAATACGTCAAAATGTAAGAAAATTAAAAAAAATAAGAAAGCGGACATTTTTAAACTAATAAATAATAATAATGTACTTTGTCGCCTATAACACAAAGTTTGGTCTTTAAATATATATAATATATGTTTTTAGCATTATTTTTTTTTAAATGAAAAAATATCAAAAGGCCCCCTAATACATGACAACAACCATAATAAACACTGTTAAATGTGTAACTGAATATTAATATTTTCATACAGGCAGAATGTTTTACACACTAGGTCAAAAATCACACAATCGTTGTAGAGAAAAAAAGTCCATAAATTGGCCGCACTGTTTTAAAAGCCGCAGGTTTCAAAGCGTGGGGAAAAATCAGCGGCTTATAGTCCAAAAATACGTAAAAATGTAAGAAAATAGAAAAAAAATCAAAAAGTGGACATTTTTAAACTAATAATTAATAATAATGTACTTTGTCGCCTATAACACAAAATTTTGTCTTTAAATATATATAATATATGTTTTTAGAATTTTTCTTTTTTAAATGAAAAAATATCAAAAGGCCCCCTAATATGTGACAACAACCATAATAAACACTGTTAAATGTGCAACTGAACATTAATATTTTCATACAGGCAGATTGTTGAACACACTAGGTCAAAAATCACACAATCGTTGTAGCGAAAAAAAGTCCATAAGTTGGCCGCACTGTTTTAAAAGCCGCAGGTTTCAAAGCGTGGGGAAAAATCAGCGGCTTATTGTCCGAAAATACGTCAAAATGTAAGAAAATAGAAAAAAATCAGAAAGCGGACATTTTTAAACTAATAAATAATAATAATGTACTTTGTCGCCTATAACACCAAGTTTTGTCTTTAAATATATATAATATATGTTTTCAGCATTATTTTTTTTTAAATGAAAAAATATCAAAAGGCCCTACAACAACCATAATAAACACTGTTAAATGTGCAACTGAACATTAATATTTTCATACAGGCAGAATGTTGAACACACTAGGGCAAAAATCACACAATCGTTGTAGCGAAAAAAAGTCCATAAGTTGGCCGCACTGTTTTAAAAGCCGCAGGTTTCAAAGCGTGGGGAAAAATCAGCGGCTTATTGTCTAAAAATACGTCAAAATGTAAGAAAATTAAAAAAAATAAGAAAGCGGACATTTTTAAACTAATAAATAATAATAATGTACTTTGTCGCCTATAACACAAAGTTTGGTCTTTAAATATATATAATATATGTTTTTAGCATTATTTTTTTTTAAATGAAAAAATATCAAAAGGCCCCCTAATACATGACAACAACCATAATAAACACTGTTAAATGTGCAACTGAACATTAATATTTTCATACAGGCAGAATGTTGAACACACTAGGTCAAAAATCACACAATCGTAGCAAATAAAAGTCCATAAATCGGCCGCACTGTTTTAAAAGCCGCAGGTTTCAAAGCGTGGGGAAAAATCAGCGGCTTATAGTCCGAAAATACGTCAAAATTTAAGAAAATAGAAAAAAAAATCAAAAAGTGGACATTTTTAAACTAATAATTAATAATAATGTACTTTGTCGCCTATAACACAAAGTTTTGTCTTTAAATATATATAATATATGTTTTTAGAATTTTTCTTTTTTAAATGAAAAAATATCAAAAGGCCCCCTAATACATGACAACAACCATAATAAACACTGTTAAATGTGTAACTGAATATTCATATTTTCATACAGGCAGAATGTTTCACACACTAGGGCAAAAATCACACAATCGTTGCAGCGAAAAAAAGTCCATAAATTGGCCGCACTGTTTTAAAAGCCGCAGGTTTCAAAGCGTGGGGAAAAATCAGTGGCTTATTGTCCTAAAATACGTCAAAATGTAAGAAAATAGAAAAAAATCAGAAAGCGGACATTTTTAAACTAATAAATAATAATAATGTACTTTGTCGCCTATAACACAAAGTTTTGTCTTTAAATATATATAATATATGTTTTTAGCATTATTTTTTTTAAATGAAAAAATATCAAAAGGCCCCCTAATACATGACAACAACCATAATAAACACTGTTAAATGTGTAAATGAATATTAATATTTTCATACAGGCAGAATGTTTCACACACTAGGTCAAAAATCACACAATCGTAGCGAAGAAAAGTCCATAAATTGGCCGCACTGTTTTAAAAGCCGCAGGTTGCAAAGCGTGGGGAAAAATCAGCGGCTTATAGTCCAAAAATTCGTCAAAATGTAAGAAAATAGAAAAAAATCAGAAAGCGGACATTTTTAAACTAATAAATAATAATAATGTACTTTGTCGCCTATAACACAAAGTTTTGTCTTTAAATATATATAATATATGTTTTTAGCATTATTTTTTTTTAAATGAAAAAATATCAAAAGGCCCCCTAATACATGACAACAACCATAATAAACACTGTTAAATGTGTAACTGAATATTCATATTTTCATACAGGCAGAATGTTGGACACACTAGGGCAAAAATCACACAATCGTTGTAGCGAAAAAAAAGTCCATAAATTGGCCGCACTGTTTTAAAAGCCGCAGGTTTCAAAGCGTGGGGGAAAATCAGCGGTTTATAGTCCAAAAATACGTCAAAATGTAAGAAAATTGAAAAAAATCAGAAAGCGGACATTTTTAAACTAATAAATAATACTAATGTACTTTGTCGCCTATAACACAAAGTTTTGTCTTTAAATATATATAATATATGTTTTTAGCATTTTGTTTTTTTAAATGAAAAAATATCAAAAAGCCCCCTAATACATGACAACAACCATAATAAACACTGTTAAATGTGTAACTGAATATTAATATTTTCATACAGGCAGAATGTTGGACACACTAGGGCAAAAATCACACAATCGTTGTAGCGAAAAAAAGTCCATAAGTTGGCCGCACTGTTTTAAAAGCCGCAGGTTTCAAAGCGTGGGGAAAAATCAGCGGCTTATAGTCCAAAAATACGTCAAAATGTAAGAAAATAGAAAAAAATCAGAAAGCGGACATTTTTAAACTAATAATTAATAATAATGTACTTTGTCGCCTATAACACAAAGTTTTCTCTTTAAATATATATAATATATGCTTTTAGCAATATTTTTTTTTAAATGAAAAAATATCAAAAGGCCCCCTAATACATGACAACAACCATAATAAACACTTTTGAATGTGTAACTGAATATTAATATTTTCATACAGACAGAATGTTGGACACACTAGGGCAAAAATCACACAATCGTTGTAACGAAGAAAAGTCCATAAATTGGCCGCACTGTTTTAAAAGCCGCAGGTTTCAAAGCGTGGGGAAAAATTAGCAGCTTATAGTCCAAAAATACGTTAAAATGTAAGAAAATAGAAAAAAATCAGAAAGCGGACATTTTTAAACTAATAAATAATAATAATGTACTTTGTCGCCTATAACACAAAGTTTTGGCTTTAAATATATATAATATATGTTTTTAGCATTTTGTTTTTTTTAAATGAAAAAATATCAAAAGGCCCCCTAATACATGACAATAACCATAATAAACACTGTTAAATGTGTAACTGAATATTAATATTTTAATACAGGCAGAATGTTGGACACACTAGGGCAAAAATCACACAATCGTTGTAGCGAAAAAAAGTCCATAAGTTGGCCGCACTGTTTTAAAAGCCGCAGGTTTCAAAGCGTAGAAAAAAATCAGCGGCTTACAGTCCAAAAATACGTCAAAATGTAAGAAAATAGAAAAAAATCAGAAAGCGGACATTTTTAAACTAATAAATAATAATAATGTACTTTGTCGCCTATAACACAAAGTTTTGTCTTTAAATATATATAATATATGTTTTTAGCATTTTTTTTTTTTAAATGAAAAAATATCAAAAGGCCCCCTAATACATGACAACAACCATAATAAACACTTTTAAATGTGTAACTGAATATTAATATTTTCATACAGGCAGAATTTTTGACACACTAGGTCAAAAATCACACAATCGTTGCGAAGAAAAGTCCATAAATTGGCCGCACTGTTTTAAAAGCCGCAGGTTTCAAAGCGTGGGGAAAAATCAGCGGCTTATAGTCCGAAAATACGTAAAAATGTAAGAAAATAGAAAAAAAATCAAAAAGTGGAGATTTTTAAACTAATAATTAATATTAATGTACTTTGTCGCTTATAACACCAAGTTTTGTCTTTAAATATATATAATATATGTTTTTAGCATTATTTTTTTTTAAATTAAAAAATATCAAAAGGCCCCCTAATACATGACAACAACCATAATAAACACTGTTAAATGTGTAAATGAATATTAATATTTTCATACAGGCAGAATGTTGAACACACTAGGGCAAAAAATCACACAATCGTTGTAGCGAAAAAAAGTCCATAAATTGGCCGCACTGTTTTAAAAGCCGCAGGTTTCAAAGCGTGGGAAAAAAATCAGCGGCTTATAGTCCGGAAATACGTAAAAATGTAAGAAAATAGAAAAAAATCAGAAAGCGGACATTTTTAAACTAATAAATAATAATAATGTACTTTGTCGCCTATAACACAAAGTTTTGCCTTTAAATATATATAATATATGTTTTTAGAATTTTTCTTTTTTAAATGAAAAAATATCAAAAGGCCCCCTAATACATGACAACAACCATAATAAACACTGTTAAATGTGCAACTGAACATTAATATTTTCATACAGGCAGAATGTTTCACACACTAGGTCAAAAATCACACAATCGTAGCGAAGAAAAGTCCATAAATTGGCCGCACTGTTTTAAAAGCCGCAGGTATCAAAGCGTGGGAAAAAAAATCAACGGCTTATAGTCCAAAAATACGTTAAAATGTAAGAAAATAGAAAAAAATCAGAAAGCGGACATTTTTAAACTAATAAATAATAATAATGTACTTTGTCGCCTATAACACAAAGTTTTGTCTTTAAATATATATAATATATGTTTTTAGCATTATTTTTTTTTAAATGAAAAAATATCAAAATGCCCCCTAATACATGACAACAACCATAATAAACACTGTTAAATGTGTAACTGACTATTAATATTTTCATACAGGCAGAATGTTTTACACACTAGGGCAAAAATCACACAATCGTTGTAGCGAAGAAAAGTCCATAAATTGGCCGCACTGTTTTAAAAGCCGCAGGTTTCAAAGCGTGGGGAAAAATCAGCGGCTTATAGTCCGAAAATACGTAAAAATGTAAGAAAATAGAAACAAAATCAAAAAGTGGACATTTTTAAACTAATAATTAATGATAATGTACTTTGTCGCCTATAACACAAAGTTTTGTCTTTAAATATATATAATATATGTTTTTAGCATTATTTTTTTTTCAATGAAAAAATATCAAAAGGCCCCCTAATACATGACAACAACCATAATAAACACTGTTAAATGTGTAACTGAATATTAATATTTTCATACAGGGAGAATGTTGAACACACCAGGGCAAAAATCACACAATCGTTGTAGCGGAAAAAAGTCCATAAATTGGCCGCACTGTTTTAAAAGCCGCAGGTTTCAAAGCGTGGGGAAAAATCAGCGGCTTATAGTCCAAAAATACGTCAAAATGTAAGAAAATAGAAAAAAAAAAATCAAAAAGTGGACATTTTTAAACTAATAATTAATAATAATGTACTTTGTCGCCTATAACACAAAGTTTTGTCTTTAAATATATATAATATATGTTTTTAGCATTTAGTTTTTTTAAATGAAAAAATATCAAAAGGCCCCCTAATACATGACAACAACCATAATAAACACTGTTAAATGTGTAACTGAATATTAATATTTTTACGTCAAAATATAATCAATCAATCAATCAATCAATGTTTATTTATATAGCCCTAAATCACAAGTGTCTCAAAGGGCTGCACAAGCCACAACGACATCCTCGGTATAGCCCACATAAGGGCAAGGAAAAACTCACCCCAGTGGGACGTCGATGTGAATGACTATGAGAAACCTTGGAGAGGACCGCATATGTGGGTAACCCCCCCCCTCTAGGGAGACCGAATGCAATGGATGTCGAGTGGGTCTAACATAATATTGTGAGAGTCCAGTCCATAGTGGATCCAGCATAACAGTAAGAGTCCAGTCCACAGTGGGGTCAGCAGGAAACCATCCCGAGCGGAGACGGGTCAGCAGCGCAGAGATGTTCCCAACCAATATACAGGCGAGCGGTCCACCCCGGGTCCCGACCCCGGACAGCCAGCACCCCATCCATGGCCACCGGATCTGTGTGTCTTCCCCTCCACAAGGGATAGGGGGCAGCAGAGGAGAAAAGAAAAGAAACGGCAGATCAACTGGTCTAAAAAAGGGGGGCTATTCAAAGGCTAGAGTATACAAATGAGTTTTAAGATGGGACTTAAATGTTTCTACTGAGGTAGCATCTCTAATTGTTACCGGGAGGGCATTCCATAGTGCTGGAGCCCGAATAGAAAACGCTCTACAGCCCGCAGACTTTTTTTGGGCTCTGGGAATCACTAATAAGCCGGAGTTCTTTGAACGCAGATTTCTTGCCGGGACATATGGTACAATACAATCGACAAGATAGGACGGAGCTAGACCGTGTAGTATTTTATACGTAAGTAGTAAAACCTTAAAGTCGCATCTTAAGTGCACAGGAAGCCAGTGCAGGTGAGCCAGTATAGGCGTAATATGATCAAACTTTCTTGTTCTTGTCAAAAGTCTAGCAGCCGCATTTTGTACCAACTGTAATTTTTTAATGCTAGACATAGGGAGACCCGAAAATAATACGTTACAGTAATCGAGACGAGACGTAACGAACGCATGAATAATGATAAGAAAAATAGCAAAAAAAAAATCAGAATATAATGACAAAAAGCAGACATTTTTAAACTAATAATTAATAATAATGTACTTTGTTGCCTATAACACAAAGTTTTGTCTTTAAATATATATAATATATGTTTTTAGCATTTTGTTTTTTTAAATGAAAAAATATCAAAAGGCCCCCTAATACATGACAACAACCATAATAAACACTGTTAAATGTGTAACTGAACATTAATATTTTCATACAGGCAGAATGTTGGACACACTAGGTCAAAAATCACACAATCGTTGTAGCGAAAAAAAAGTCCTTAAATTGGCCGCACTGTTTTAAAAGCCGCAGGTTTCAAAGCGTGGGGAAAAATCAGCGGCTTATAGTCCAAAAATTCGTCAAATTGTAAAAAAATAGAAAAAAATCAAAAAGTGGACATTTTTAAACTAATAATTAATAATAATGTACTTTGTCGCCTATAACACAAAGTTTTGTCTTTAAATATATATAATATATGTTTTTAGCATTTTGTTTTTTTAAATAAAAAAATATCAAAAGGCCCCCTAATACATGACAACAACCATAATAAACACTGTTAAATGTGCAACTGAATATTAATATTTTCATACAGGCAGAATGTTTTACACACTAGGGCAAAAATCACACAATCGTTGTAGCGAAAAAAAAGTCCATAAGTTGGTCGCACTGTTTTAAAAGCCGCAGGTTTCAAAGCGTGGGGAAAAATCAGCGGCTTATAGTCAAAAAATACGTCAAAATGTAAGAAAATAGAAAAAAAATCAAAAAGTGGACATTTTTAAACTAATAATTAATAATAATGTACTTTGTTGCCTATAACACAATGTTTTGTCTTTAAATATATATAATATATGTTTTAAGAATTTTTCTTTTTTAAATGAAAAAATATCAAAAGGCCCCCTAATATGTGACAACAACCATAATAAACACTGTTAAATGTGCAACTGAACATTAATATTTTCATACAGGCAGAATGTTGGACACACTAGGGCAAAAATCACACAATCGTTGTAGAGAAGAAAAGTCCACAAATCGGTCGCACTGTTTTAAAAGCCGCAGGTTTCAAAGCGTGGGGAAAAATCAGCGGCTTATAGTCCAAAAATAAATTAAAATGTAAGAAAATAGAAAAAAAATCAAAAAGTGGACATTTTTAAACTAATAATTAATAGTAATGTACTTTGTCGCCTATAACACAACGTTTTGTCTTTAAATATATATAATATATGTTTTTAGGATTTTGTTTTAAATGAAAAAATATCAAAAGCACCTGCAAGCTAATCCAGTCCCTTGAAGAAAATGGCGTCACGGGACAGATGTGGCAGGAAGTATCACAAACGTTGTCAGGAATGCTGGCGGACAGTCGCACAGGTGTCAGGTGTGTTACCTAAATAGCAGAAAGAAGACGGGGAAAGTCGGCGGCCATTGTGCGGCGGTCTTTAAGAGCCAAAGGCCTCAGTAATCACCTGTCAAAAGAAACGGAAGGAATCCGCCGCTAATGACCGCGGGGCTTTAGTGATGAGCCGTGATGTCTGACCTTGATGTGCTGTTTTGTAAACCAAGAGGGTTGGGGGGCCGGGAGGTGGGGGGGCAGAGGGGGGGCCGGGCGTTCTCGGCTTTTGACACAGAACACAAAAAATGTCGGGCGTGTGTTGTGGAGAAACACTTTGTTTTGGTTTTAAGGAAATCCTACGCTAACTTTGGGACACACACACACACACACACACACACACACACACACACACACACACACACACACACACACACACACACACACACACACACACGCACACACACTCTTGCATTTCTTACCTTCTTGGGACCAGCCTTTCTAGATATATAAAGAAATGTATTTACAACATTAACGATATATACATACTATGCAAATATTAAAAAGAAGGAGTTGGAATTTTTTTTTAACTTGGATTTTTTGAGGAAAAAATTCCCGACTTTTTGACACTTAGAAAAAATCACGACTTGACACTTAGAAAAAAATCACGACTTTTTGACGAAAAAATTCCCGACTTTTTGACACTTAGAAAAAATCCAGTCTTTTTGACGAAAAAATTCCCGACTTTTTGACGAAAAAATTCCCGACTTTTTGACGAATAAATTCCCGACTTTTTGACGAATAAATTCCCGACTTTTTGACACTTAGAAAAAATCCTGATTTATTGACGAAAAAATTCCTGACTTTTTGATGAAAAAAATCCCAACTTTTTGACACTTAGAAAAAATCCCGACTTTTTGACAGTTAGAAAAAATCCCGACTTTTTGACACTTAGAAAAAATCCTGTTATAAATTGACAAAAAAATTCCCGACTTTTTGATGAAAAAATTCCTGACTTTTTGACACTTAGAAAAAATCCTGATATATTGACAAAAAAATTCCCGACTTTTTGATGAAACAATTCTTGACTTTTTGACACTTAGAAAAAATCCCCACTTTTTGACACTTAGAAAAAATCCCCACTTTTTGACACTTAGAAAAAATCCCCACTTTTTGACACTTAGAAAAAAATCCCCACTTTTTGACACTTAGAAAAAATCCCCACTTTTTGACACTTAGAAAAAATCCCCACTTTTTGACACTTAGAAAAAAAATCAGATTTTATGACACTTAGAAAAAATCCCCACTTTTTGACAATTAGACAAAATCCCCACTTTTTGACACTTAGAAAAAATCCCCACTTTTTGACACTTAGAAAAAATCCCCACTTTTTGACACTTGGAAAAATTCCCGATTTTTTAACACTTAGAAAAAAATCCCGACTTTTTGACACTTTGAAAAAAATCCCGACTTTTTGACACTTAGAAAAAATCCTGACTTTTTGACGAAAAAAATCTTGACTTTTTGACACTTCGAAAAAATCTGGATTTTTTGAGGAAAAAATTCCCGACTTTTTG
>NC_084573.2:2480000-2555000 GCF_033978685.3 Nerophis lumbriciformis
AATTCCAGACTTTTTGACGAAAAAATTCCAGACTTTTTGACACTTGGAAAAAATCCCGACTTTTTGACACTTAGAAAAAATCCCGACTTTTTGACACTTAGAGAAATTCCCCACTTTTTGACACTTAGAAAAAATTCCGACTTTTTGACACTTGGAAAAATTCCCGATTTTTTGACACTTGGAAAAAATTCCCGATTTTTTGACACTTAGAAAAAAATCCCGACTTTTTGACACTTAGAAAAAATCTCGACTTTTTGTCTAAAAAATTCCCGATTTTGTGTGTGCGTGTAATACAAACTGTGTGTGTGTGTATGTGTGTGTGTGTGTGTGTGTGTTTGTGTGTGTGTGTGTGTGTGTGTGTGTGTGTGTGTGTGTGTGTGTGTGTGTGTGTGCTCGGGAAAAAAAACCGTGTGTCTGTAATCAGATTTGTGTGAAGAAGTAACCCCAATAGGCTGTCTTTTTACACGTGACTTTTGGTATGTTTTAAGTTGTCTGTCCATTTTATGATTTGTCTGTGGGTAAGAAAAAAAAATAAAAATGTGTCTGTCCATAATTTGATGTGTGTGTGTACAAATAAGCTGCAGTACACAAACACATTTTGATTGCCACAGTCTCTGTTCACACCACTAGTGAAGCTAAATAAGGTATGCCACATATACCACAACTTGTACATTCGACACCCCCCCCCCCCCCCCGACAACGCCGCATGTGGCTTCTTGTCCAATTGGCACGTTCCCACGGCAACCGCACAAACGGCGCTCTCACAGGCGCCTGACGGCGACGGAAAAGAGTCAGGCACGTAACAATCAAAGTGAAAATGAAGTGCCACCGTAATGAGAGCGGCGTCGCACACAACCGTCCTTTCACGTGCATTGTTGCTCGCGAGGTCGGAGTTCACGGCGTCGTACTCACAGCTTTGTCTAATACTTCAATAATAGGAGAATAGTACCCGGGTAATTTGTTTCATAAAGTGGTATGACGAGCATGACACGGCGTACCGTTAACCCAGTCGTGGTACGGCTGCAAAAGGAGCCACCGTGGAGCCAAAGAGAGACGGATAATGTCAGAATAATTGAATCAAAGTTATCACAAAACTTTGTGTTTCAATGAGTTCCCGGCGAGAAGACAAAAGCTTGTAAAACTCCACTGTGTAGGATGGGAAGCGACATGAAGGTGTCGGTTTCCTTGAGCTATTGTAATCCACAGGAAGATTTTGTCTTGACCCGAGATCTACAAAGCGGAGAGGAAGCAGGACATGACCCCCCTCCAGGCACCTTTTTCTTTTAACTGTTTTGTAACCAAAGGCGACGGCTGTTTACGACCCCCTTCCCTTGGAAACAGCTGTTGCCATGTAATCAGGGAAAGTCCAAATAAATACGTCAGAGCGTGGTGGAAGACTGTACAAAGAGTACAGTCCAGACGTTTTTCCTCAATGAGCTAAATTGAATTCCGTCTCAGTTTAATTCCTTGCTTCTTGTCTTGTTTTGAAATTCCCATTTTTGGGAGGAATTTAATGTCCCATTCTTCAAAGTTCCACAACTCCCACATTTTTCATCCGATTCAAACCGTTCCAACTTCAAAATATTCAGCCTGTTTGTTAATTGTGTGCTCTCCTTCAACAATTCTAAAAAAAAATTCCAGGATTTTCCAGAATTCCTGCTTTTCCAAAGCCCTATTTCTACCCTTCTTTCTGGCGACTACTCCTTCCACATTTTTCAACCCACTTCAACCGTTCCACCGTCAAAACATTTCTCTTAATCAGGACAAAAAACAAAGTTGTTTTTTTATATAGAAAAATTCCCGGTTTTCCCGAAATTCCAGGAATTCCATAATACAATTTCTCAATTTAACGTGTTATTTTTTCAACATTTCTCTACCGATTTGAAAAATGTCAACATCAACCATTTCAACTCATTCAGACCATTCAAGTTTTTCAAGAAATTTCCCGCTTTTTTTGAAATTCCCATATTTTGGGGGAAATGAATGTCCCATTCTTCAAAGTTCCACAACTCCCACATTTTTCATCCGATTCAAACCATTCCAACTTCAAAATATTCACCCTGTTTGTTAATTGTGTGCTCTCCTTCAACAATTCTAAAAAAAAATTCCAGGATTTTCCAGAATTCCTGCTTTTCCAAAGCCCTATTTCTACCCTTTTTTCTGGCGACTACTCCTTCCACATTTTTCAACCCACTTCAACCGTCAAAACATTTCTCTTAATCAGGATAAAAACAAAGTTGTTTTTTGATATGGAAAAATTCCCGTTTTTACCCAAATTCCAGGAATTCCGTAATACAATTTCCTCAATTCAACGTGTTATTTCTTCAACATTTCTCCACCGATTTGAAAAATGTCAACATTAACCATTTCAAACTCATTTAGAACATTCAATTTTTTTCAAGAAAATTTCCGCTTTTCCCATATTTTGGGGGAAATTAATGTCCCATTCTTCAAAGTTCCACAACTCCCACATTTTTCATCCGATTCAAACCATTCCAACTTCAAAATATTCACCCTGTTTGTTAATTGTGTGCTCTCCTTCAACAATTCTTTAAAAAAAATTCCAGGATTTTCCAGAATTCCTGCTTTTCCAAAGCCCTATTTCTACCCTTCTTTCTGGCGACTACTCCTCCCACATTTTTCAACCCACTTCAACCGTCAAAACATTTCTCTTAATCAGGATAAAAACAAAGTTGTTTTTTGATATGGAAAAATTCCCGTTTTTCCCGAAATTCCAGGAATTCCGTAATACCATTTCTCAATTCAACATGTTACTACTTCAACATTTCTCCACCGATTTGAAAAATGTCAACACCAACCATTTCAACTCATTCAGACCATTCAAGTTTTTTTTTTAAAAATTCCCGCTTTTCCCACATTTTGGGGGAAATGAATTTCCCATTCTTCAAAGTTCCACAACTCCCACATTTTTCATCCGATTCAAACCGTTCCAACTTCAAAATATTCACCCTGTTTGTTAATTGTGTGCTCTATTTCAACAATTCTAAAAAAAAATTCCAGGATTTTCCAGAATTCCTGCTTTTCCAAAGCCCTATTTCTACCCTTTTTTCTGGCGACTACTCCTTCCACATTTTTCAACCCACTTCAACCGTCAAAACATTTCTCTTAATCAGGATAAAAACGAAGTTGTTTTTTGATATGGAAAAATTCCCGTTTTTCTCGAAATTCCAGGAATTCCGTAATACAATTTCCTCAATTCAACGTGTTATTTTTTTCAACATTTCTCCACCAATTTGAAAAATGTCAACAACAACCATTTCAACTCATTCAGACCATTCAAGTTTTTAAAAAAGAAATTCCCGCTTTTCCCATATTTTTGGGGAAATGAATGTCCCATTCTTCAAAGTTCCATAACTCCCACAATTTTCATCCGATTCAAACCGTTTCAACTCCAAAATATTCAGCCTGTTTGGGAAATGTGTGCTATACTTCAACAATTCTAAAAAAAAATCCAGGATTTTCCAAAATTCCTGCTTTTCCAAAGCCCTATTTCCACCCTTTGTTCTGGCGACTACTCCTTCCACATTTTTCAACCCACTTCAACCATTCTACCGTCAAATAATTTCTCTTAAAAAAACAAAGTTGTTTTTTGATATGGAAAAATTCCCGGTTTTCCCGAAATTCCAGGAATTCCGTAATACTATTTTTCAATTCAACATGTTATTTTTTCAACATTTCTCCACCGATTTGAAAAATGTCAACAACAACCATTTCAACTCATTTAGACCATTCAAGTTTAAAAAAAAAAAAAATTCCCGCTTTTCCCATATTTTTGGGGAAATGAATGTCCCATTCTTCAAAGTTCCACAACTCCCACATTTTTCATCCGATTCAAACCGTTTCAACTCCAAAATATTCAGCCTGTTTGGGAAATGTATGCTCTACTTTAACAATTCTGAAAAAAAATTCCAGGATTTTCCACAAATCCTGCTTTTCCAAAGCCCTATTTCTACCCCTTTTTTCTGGCGACTATTGAACGACTAGAATTTGTTCACAATTTATTATCGCCTATATGTTTAGTATCTGTCATTTTATTCACGACTCATTTGGTCAAAGTCCCTAGGAAAAGTTGTTAAAGTTCCACCCTTTTTTTTGCCGAAAAATGGAAGATGAAAACCAAGATGGTCGACTTCCTGTTTGTTTTCAGGGTTAGGTTCCTGAGACTTTTAGGAGAGGCTATTTTTTTTTTTTTTTTTTTTTTTCAATTTTAAACGAGACGATTTCTGTCACGTTGCCGTCTTTTGTCCCCCGTTTGAGCCGCCGCGTCGCCGGGGATTTTAATGACGGCTGCAAATAGCTCCCGCAGCCATATGGCGACAAGCTCCAGACATATGTGTCGCCAACGGTCCTGTCAAAAGCTGCCTCCCCGTGCCGATGGAGGAGCCGCTTTTGCACTTTCTCCAGGAGTAAGCGAAAAAGACACCTGACTGCTCCGCCCCCCACGCCCCCACTCCCCCACCTACACATATTGTCCCACTTCCCCACTTCACACCTTAGCGAGACGTCTGATTAGCATGCAGCCATCTGGGCCCACTTCAAATATTAGGGCACTTTTATTGCATCTAATTGTCTGTGTTTTACACATTGTGCAGGAGATGGGGAAAAAAAGCTTCACAATATTTGCGGATACACCTAATCGCCATGGCAACAGTAACCTTCTGCACTTTAACGGCCCCTGTTAGCAAAACCTGCGCATTTGACATAACATTTGAATCTTTTTTTGCATCTAAATAAGGAAATATTACGCCTTTTGAGTCCAAAAGTGCAGACACGGATAGCATCCTTTTAATGATGCTGTTCTGTTGTTGTTGTCTCTCTGTCTTATCCCGCTCCAGCCCCCAAAATGTCCTCCTCTGTCTTCCTTTTCTCTCTTTCTATCCCCTCCTGCTCCGGCCCGGCTGCACCAAACAATAATTTAAATCCATTTAATGAAGTCAAATACAAACTAGATGAGGCAATTCCTGAAGGACTTGCATGTGAATGCTCCAATGCTGAAGTTGAACTGAAATCCTGGAAATTTTTTAATTTTTTTTTTAGAATTGTTGAAGTAGTGCACACAATTCCCAAACAAGCTGAATATTTTGAAGTTGGAACGGTTTGAATCGGATGAAAAAATGTGGGAGTTGTGGAACTTTGAAGAATGTCCCATTTCATTGCAATGAGAATTTCGGGAAAAACTCATTTTGAATGGGGAAACTGTCCCTAAAACTGGGAATTGTAGGAAATCAGGGAATTTTTTTAAAATTGTTGTTGAAGAAGAGCACAACATTTTGTACCGGCCGAATATTTTGGAGTTAGAACGGTTTGAATCGGATGAAAAATGTGGGAGTTGTGGAACTTTGAAAAATGTCCCATTCGTTTCCCCCAAAATATGGGAATTTCGGGAAAAGCGGGAATTTTTTTGAAAATTGTAAAAAAAAAATTGAATGTTCTAAATGAGTTTGAAATGGTTGATGTTGACATTTTTCAAATCGGTGGAGAAATGTTGAAGAAATAACACGTTAAATTGAGAAATTGTATTACGGAATTCCTGGAATTTCGGAAAACCGGGAATTTTTCCATATAAAAAAACAACTTTGTTTTTTGTCCTGATTAAGAGAATTTTTTTGACGGTGGAACGTTTGAAGTGGGTTGAAAAATGTGGAAGGAGTAGTCGCCAGAAAAAAGGGTAGAAATAGGGCTTTGGAAAAGCAGGAATTTTGGAAAATCCTGGATTTTTTTTTTTTAGAATTGTTGAAGTAAATCACACATTTCCCAAACAGGCTGAATATTTTGGAGTTGAAACGATTTGAATCGGATGAAAAATGTGGGAGTTGTGGAACTTTGAAGAATGGGACATTCATTTCCCCCAAAATATGGGAATTTCGGGAAAAGCGAGAATTTTTTTGAAAATTGTAAAAAAAAAACTTGAATGTTCTGAATGAGCTGAAATGGTTGATGTTGACATTTTTCAAATCGGTGGAGAAATGTTGAAGAAATAACACGTTAAATTGAGAAATTGTATTACGGAATTCCTGGAATTTCGGAAAACCGGGAATTTTTCCATATAAAAAAACAACTTTGTTTTTTGTCCTGATTAAGAGAAATGTTTTGACGGTGGAACGTTTGAAGTGGGTTGAAAAATGTGGAAGGAGTAGTCGCCAGAAAAAAGGATAGAAATAGGTCTTTGGAAAACCAGGAATTATGGAATATCCTGGAATTTTTTTTAGAAATGTTGAAGTAGAGCACACAATTAACACACAGGCTGAATATTTTGAAGTTGGAACGGTTTGAATCGGATGAAAAATGTGGGAGTTGTGGAACTTTGAAGAATGGGACATTCATTTCCCCCCAAAATGTGGGAAAAGCGGGAATTTTCTTGAAAAAAATTGAATGTTCTAAATGAGTTTGAAATGGTTGGTGTTGACATTTTTCAAATCGGTGGAGAAATGTTGAAGTAGTAACATGTTGAATTGAGAAATGGTATTACGAAATTCCTGGAATTTCGGGAAAACCAGAAATTTTTCCAGATCAAAAAACAACTTTGTTTTTGTCCGGATTTAGAGGAATGTTTTGACGGTAGAACGGTTGAAGTGGGTTGAAAAATGTGAAAGGAGTCGTAGCAATAAAAAAGGTTGTAAATAAGGTTAGAAAAAAACAGGAATTCCTGGAAATTTGTTTAACATGGAAAAATGGTTGTTTGAATTTACAGGATGAATTGAATGTGTTGAAGGTGGAATAGTTTGAATCGGTTGAAAAATGTGGGAATTGTGCAAGTTTTAAAAGTGGATAATCCATTTTGAATTGGGAAAATGTCCCTAAAACTGGTAATTCTAGGAAATCAGGGAAAACATTTTTAATTATTGTTGAACAAGAGCACACAATTTTGTACCGGCTGAACATTTTGGAGTTGGAACACCTTGAATCGGATGAAAAATGTGGGAGTTGTGGAACTTTGAGGAATGTCCCATTAATTTCCCACCAAAATATGGGAATTTCGGGAAAGGCGGGAATTTTCTTGAAAAAACTTGAATGGT
Source organism: Nerophis lumbriciformis (assembly GCF_033978685.3). NCBI lineage: Eukaryota > Metazoa > Chordata > Actinopteri > Syngnathiformes > Syngnathidae > Nerophis > Nerophis lumbriciformis. Next base: position 2,487,038 of record NC_084573.2, read on the forward strand.
CTGAATGAGTTGAAATGGTTGGTGTTGACATTTTTCAAATCGGTGGAGAAATGTTGAAGTAGTAACATGTTGAACTGAGAAATGGTATTACAGAATTTCGGGAATTTCGGAAAAACCGGGAATTTTTCCACATAAAAAAACAACTTTGTTTTTTTTCCGGATTAAAAGGAATTATTTGACGGTGGAACGGTTGAAGTGGGTTGAAAAATGTGGAAGGAGTAGTCGCCAGAAAAAAGGGTAGAAATAGGTCTTTGGAAAAGCAGGAATTCTGGAAAGTCCTGGAATTGTTTTTAGAATTGTTGAAGTAGAGCACACAATTAACAAACAGGCTGAATATTTTGAAGTTGGAACGGTTTGAATCGGATGAAAAATGTGGGAGTTGTGGAACTTTGAAGAATGTCCCATTCATTGCAATGAAAATTTCGGGAAAAGCGGGAATTTTTTGGAAAATGTAAAAAAAAAAAAACTTGAATGAGTTGAAATGGTTGGTGTTGACATTTTTCAAATCGGTGGAGAAATGTTGAAGTAGTAACATGTTGAATTGAGAAATGGTATTACGGAATTCCTGGAATTTCGGGAAAACCGGACATTTTTCCAGTTAAAAAAAACAAACATTGTTTTTGTCCGGATTTAGAGGAATGTTTTGACAGTAGAACGGTTGAAGTGGGTTGAAAAATGTGAAAGGAGTCGTAGCACTAAAAAAGGTTGTAAATAAAGTTAGAAAAAAACAGGAATTCCTGGAAATTTGTTTAACATGGAAAAATGGTTGTTTGAATTTACAGGATGAATTGAATGTGTTGATGGTGGAATGGTTTGAATCGGTTGAAAAATGTGGGAATTGTGCAAGTTTTAAAAGTGGGTAATCCATTTTGAATTGGGAAAATGTCCCTAAAACTGGGAATTCTAGGAAATCAGGGAATTTTTTTTAAATTATTGTTGAATAAGAGCACACAATTTTGTACCGGCTGAACATTTTGGAGTTGGAACACCTTGAATTGGATGAAAAATGTGGGAGTTGTGGAACTTTGAAGAATGTCCCATTAATTTCCCACCAAAATATGGGAATTTCGGGAAAGGCAGGAATTTTCTTGAAAAAACTTGAATGTTCTAAATGAGTTTGAAATGGTTGGTGTTGACATTTTTCAAATCGGTGGAGAAATGTTGAAGTAGTAACATGTTGAATTGAGAAATGGTATTACAGAATTTTGGGAATTTCGGGAAAACCGGGAATTTTTCCATATCAAAAAACAACTTTGTTTTTTTTCCGGATTAAAAGGATTTATTTGACGGTGGAACGGTTGAAGTGGGTTGAAAAATGTGGAAGGAGTAGTCGCCAGAAAAAAGGGTAGAAATAGGGCTTTGGAAAAGCAGGAATTCTGGAAAATCCTGGATTTTGTTTTAGAATTGTTGAAGTAGAGCACACAATTACCAAACAGGCTGAATATTTCGAAGTTAGAACGATTTGAATCGGATGAAAAATGTGGGAGTTGTGGAACTTTGAAGAACGTCTCATTCATTTCCCCAAAAATATGGGAATTTCGGGAAAAGCGGGAATTTTTTTGAAAATGGTCAAAAACTTGACTGGTCTGAATGAGTTGAAATGGTTGGTGTTGATATTTTTCAAATCGGTGGAGAAATGTTGAAGTAGTAACATTTTTAATTGAGAAATGGTATTACAGAGTTCCTGGAATTTCGGGAAAACCGAGGAATTTTTTCCAGATAAAAAAAAAAATTGTTTTTTGTCCTGATTAAGAGAAATGATTTGACGGTGGAAAAGTTGAAGTGGGTTGAAAAATGTGGAAGGAGTAGTCGCCAGAAAAAAGGGTAGAAATAGGGCTTTGTAAAACCAGGAATTCTGGAAAATCCTGGAATTTTTTTTTGAATTGTTGAAGTAGAGCACACAATTCCCAAACAGGCTGAATACTTTTAAGTTGGAATGGTTTGAATCGAATGATAAATGTGGGAGTTGTGGAACTTTGAAGAATGTCCCATTCATTTCCCTAAAAATATGGGAATTTCGGGAAAAGCGGGAATATTTTTGGAAATAGACCTAAGTATTCATTAAGTACCACCATAATGACAACATTAAAATACAGTAGTGTAGTAGACCTAAGTATTCATTAAGTACCACCATAATATCAACAGTGGTACAGTTTTTCAATCTATTAGTAGTGCACGGTAAAAAAAAATGGCAGCCCAGTCAGCAGAATTTTTACGAAAAAACAACAGTGGTGCAGTTTTTCAATCTATTAGTAATGCACGGTAAAAAAAAAAAATGCAGCCCAGTCAGCAGAATTTTTACGAAAAAAATAATAATAAATAAAGAGAATATGAACAGATAGTAAATAAATAAATAGGGAAAAAAAACTATGAACGTATAGGAAATTGTCTTTTTTTACACAGTACAATCTAAATTCGAGAAAATCAAATCAAGCCTATGTGAAATTATGCATTTTTATTTTTTATTTTATTTAATGTTTTATTTATTTAGTTTTTGTTGACATCCAGCATCAGACATTCCTATCATTACATCATATTTGCATAAATCATACATCTATTGTCTGCCCTAAATGTCAAAATAATATGTTTTTGTTTATATCCCAAAGATGCCACCCCCCCGCCCCCAAAAAAACAAAAAAAAAACATACCCAAAAAAATATAATAATAAAAAAAAGTAAATAAAATATAAAATTAAAAAATTAAAAAGAATATGAACAGATAGTAAATAAACAAAAAGAAAAAATAAGAGAAAAAATAGAGAAAATTAAATCATGACATCGTTGACCCAGTTTTCCTAATATGAAGTACATGTTTCCAATTTATAATTAATAAATGCCATTATCATCTCCATTTTTATAATTTGTAAATATGCATTTTTATTTTTATTTTTTTAATTTGTTTTCATTGACGTCCAGCATCAGACATTCCTATCGTATTTGCCTATATCATGCATCTATTGTCTATTAATCTATCTATTAATATTTGGTATGTATCCCAAAGATGTCACCCCTCCCCCCACAAAAGAGAAAAAAATATTTTAAATAAATATATGTAATAATAAATAAAAAATACAAAGAATATGAACAGATAGTAAATAAATACATAGAAAAAAATAAGAGAAATAATAGAAAAAATCAAATCAGGCCTATGTGAAATTATGCATTTTTATTTTTCATTTTATTTCATTTTTTATTAAGTTTTTATTGACATCCAGTGTCAGACAGTCCTAAATGTCAAAATGATATGTTTTTGTTTATATCCCAAAGATGCCACCCCTCCCCCCAAAAAAGAAAAAAACCAAACAACCCCAAAAAATATAATATAATTAAAACAAAGTTATAATAATAATTAAAAATAAAATAAAAATAAATGAACAGATAGTAAATAAATAAATAGGGAAAAAAATGAGAAATGATAGAGAAAATTAAATCAGGCCTATGTGTCGTGACATAATTGATCCAGTTTTCCAATTCATAATTAATAAATGCCATTATCATCTCCATTTTTATAATTTGTAAATATGCATTTTTATTTTTATTTATTTTATTTGCTTTTTATTGACATCCAGCATCAGACATTCCTATTATTACATCATATTTGCATACATCATACATCTGTTGTCTGTCAATATTTTTTGTCTATTAATATGCATAAATAAATCTATTGTCTGCCCTAAATGTCATAATAATATTTTTTGTTTATATCCCAAAGATGCCACCCCTCACCCTAAAAAAGGGGAAAAAAAAGAAAAACCAAACAAACCCCAAAAAATATAATAATAATAAAAAACATACAAAATAAAAAATAATAATATGAACATATAGTAAATAAATAAATAGAAAACAATTAAAGAAATAATAGAGAAAATAAAATAAATCAGGCCTATGTGTCGAGACATAATTGACCCAGTTTTCCCAATATGAAGTACTTAAATGCCATCATCTTCTCCATTTTTATAATTTGTAATTATGCATTTTTATTTTTTTTATTGACTTTTTATTGACGTCCAGCTTCAGACATTTCTTTCCATTACATCACATTTTCATAAAACATACATCTGCCAAAAAAGAGAAAAAAACTAAAAAAAACTAAAAAAAACTAAAATACAAAATACAAAATACAAAGAATATGAACAAATAGTAAATAGAAAAAATATATAAACACAAAGGAAATGATCTTTTATTACACAGTACAATCACTAATTCGAAAACGTAAAATCAGGCCATACATACATCTATTGTCTGCCCTAAATGTCAAAATAATATTTTTTGTTTATATCCCAAAGATGCCACCCCTCACCCTAAAAAAGGAGGGAAAAAAAGAAAAACCAAACAAACCCCAAAAAATATAATAATAAAAAAAACATACAAAATGAAAAAAATAATAATAATAATAATATGAACATATAGTAAATACATAAAAAGAAAACAATGCCATCATCTTCTCCATTTTTATAATTTGTAATTATGCATTTTTATTTTTTTTATTTACTTTTTATTGACATCCAGCATCAGACATTCCTATCCATTACATCATATTCGCATACGTCATACATCTATTGTCTGCCCTAAATCTCAAAATAATATTTTTTGTTTACATCCCAAAGATGCCACCCCTCACCCTAAAAAAAGGGGAAAAAAAGAAAAAACAAACAAACCCCAAAAAATATAATAATAATAAAAAACATACAAAATAAAAAAAAATAAAAAAAATAATAATATGAACAGATAGTAAATAAATAAATAGAAAACAATTAAAGAAATAATAGATAAAATAAAATAAATCAGGCCTATGTGTCGTGACATAATTGACCCAGATTTCCCAAAACGCCATTATCATCTCCATTTTTATAATTTGTAAATATGCATTTTTATTTTTATTGATTTTATTTGCTTTTTATTGACATCCAGCATCAGACATTCCTATCATTACATCATATTTGCATACATCATACATCTGTTGTCTGTTAATATTTTTTGTCTATTAATATGCATAAATCATACATCTATTGTCTGCCCTAAATGTCAAAATAATATTTTTTGTTTACATCCCAAAGATGCCACCCCTCACCCTAAAAAAGGGGGGGGGGGAAAGAAAAACCAAACAAACCCCCAAAAATATAATAATAATAATAAAAAACATACAAAATAAAAAATAATAATATGAACAGATAGTAAATAAATAAATAGAAAACAATTAAAGAAATAATAGAGAAAATAAAATAAATCAGGCTTATGTGACGTGACATAATTGACCCAGTTTTCCTAATATGAAGTACTTAAATGCCATCATCTTCTCCATTTTTATAATTTGTAGTTATGCATTTTTATTTTTTTTATTTACTTTTTATTGACGTCCAGCATCAGACATTTCTATCCATTACATCACATTTGCATAAAACATACATCTGTTATAATATTTTTTTGTTCATACCCCAAAGATGCCAAAAAAGAGAAAAAAACTAAAAAAAGAAAAAAAAAGAAACTAAAATAAAAAATACAAAATACAAAGAATATGAACAAATAGTAAATAGAAAAAAAATATAAACACAAAGGAAATGATCTTTTATTACACAGTACAATCACTAATTCGAAAACGTAAAATCAGGCCTATGTGTCGTGACGTCATTGATCCAGTTTTCCAATTCATAATTAATAAATGCCATTATCATCTCCATTTTTATAATTTGTAAATATGCATTTTTATTTTTATTTATTTTACTTGCTTTTTATTGACATCCAGCATCAGACATTCCTATCATTACATCATATTTGCATACATCATACATCTGTTGTCTGTTAATATTTTTTGTCTATTAATATGCATAAATCATACATCTATTGTCTGCCCTAAATGTCAAAATAATATTTTTTGTTTATATCCCAAAGATGCCACCCCTCACCCTAAAAAAGGGAAAAAAAGAAAAACCAAACAAACCCCCAAAAATATAATAATAATAAAAAACATACAAAATAAAAAATAATAATATGAACAGATAGTAAATAAATAAATAGAAAACAATTAAAGAAATAATAGAGAAAATAAAATAAATCAGGCTTATGTGACGTGACATAATAGACCCAGTTTTCCCAATATTATCTTCTCCATTTTTATAATTTGTAATTATGCATTTTTATTTTTTAATTTACTTTTTATTGACATCCAGCATCAGACATTCCTATCCATTACATCACATTTACATAAAACATACATCTGTTATAATATTTTTTTGTTCATACCCCAAAGATGCCAAAAAAGAGAAAAAAACTAAAAAAAAAACTAAAATAAAAAATACAAAATACAAAGAATATGAACAAATAGTAAATAGAAAAAATATATAAACACAAAGGAAATGATCTTTTATTACACAGTACAATCACTAATTTGAAAACGTAAAATCAGGCCTATGTGTCGTGACATCATTGATCCAGTTTTCCAATTCATAATTAATAAATGCCATTATCATCTCCATTTTTATAATTTGTAAATAAGCATTTTTATTTTTATTTATTTTATTTGCTTTTTATTGACATCCAGCATCAGACATTCCTATCATTACATCATATTTGCATACATCATACATCTGTTGTCTGCCCTAAATGTCAAAATAATATTTTTTGTTTACATCCCAAAGATGCCACCCCTCACCCTAAAAAAGGGGGGGAAAAAAGAAAAACCAAACAAACCCCAAAAAATATAATAATAAAAAAAACATACAAAATAAAAAAAATATATAAAAAAATAAATAATATGAACATATAGTAAATAAATAAATAGAAAACAATTAAAGAAATAATAGATAAAATAAAATAAATCGTGACATAATTGACCCAGTTTTCCCAATATGAAGTACTTAAATGCCATCATCTTCTCCATTTTTATAATTTGTAATTATGCATTTTTATTTTTTTAATTTACTTTTTATTGACGTCCAGGATCAGACATTCCTATCCATTACATCATATTCGCATACGTCATACATCTATTGTCTATTAATATTTTTTTGTTTATACCCCAAAGATGCCAAAAAAGAGAAAAAAACTAAATTAAAAAAAAAAAACTAAAAAAAAAAAAAACTAAAAAAAAAAATACAAAATACAAAAAATTAGAACAAATAGTAAATAGAAAAAAATATAAACACAAAGGAAATGATCTTTTATTACACAGTACAATCACTAATTCGAAAACGTAAAATCAGGCCTATGTGTCATGACGTCATTGATCCAGTTTTTACTCAACACATTTCTCCAATTTATAATTAACAAATACATTTTTACAATTTGTAAATATGCATTTTTGGCGAGTCAGCATGAGAGTCCGCCAAATTTAAATCATTCCAAAATATAATGAACTGCAAGACTCCATCATCATCTCCACCTGAGCTAAAACCGGATATACACCCCCAACCCACCCTCCACCCACCCCAACAAAAAAAACCAAATATGTTTTGCCCTCTCCGCCCCCTGCCTCTCCTCCCCTCCCCGCTGGCGGGCGGGGCGCATAATCCCTCCTTCTCCGTGCGGGACGGCGAAGGCAGCGGGAGGCCGAGAAGGAGCCCGCTCCTTCACCAGCGACGCCTCGTTGCCTAACGAGCAAGAGCCGCCGCCTAATGAGGGAGCTCATTAACACCTTGGGCTGCCTCGTCCTAATTAGAAAGCCGCGTGCGCGTGGGAAACCGGGCCGCGCGCGCGAGAGGAGGTGTCGCCGTCACAAAGAGACAAGTCGGTGGCAGAGAGTCGGGAGACGGAGCGGATGACGAGATGCAGTCGCGGTGCTAATATGCTAACGTGCTAATTCCGCCAGGGTTTTTTTTTCTCATGGCGGCATGTTTATGTGAGGAGTTGAACAAATGAGGCGTTTAATCGCCGCCATACAGTAGGTGGTGTCATTGTTTTAGGGTTAGGGTTAGGGTTAGGGTTAGGATTAGGGTTAGGGTTAGGGTTCCCAAAATACTAGCAGGGCTAAAAAGTCATTTGGACGCAGTTGAGTCGATTCAGTTCAATTCAATTCAGTTCAACTGTCAATCAATCAATCAATGTTTACTTATATAGCCCTAAATCACAAGTGTCTCAAAGGGCTGCACAAGCCACAACCACATCTTGGGCTCAGAGCCCACATCAGGGCAAGGAAAAACTCACAACCCAGTGGGACGTCGATGAGAATGACTATGAGAACCCTTGGAGAGGACCCTAGGGGAGACCAGATTCAATGGACGTCGAGTGGATCTAACATAATATTGTGAGAGTCCAGTCCATAGTGGATCTAACATAGTAGTGTGAGAGTCCAGTCCATAGTGGATCTAACATAATAGTGTGAGAGTCCAGTCCATAGTGGATCTAACATAATAGTGTGAGAGTCCAGTCCATAGTGGATCTAACATAATAGTGAGAGTCCAGTCCATAGTGGATCTAACATAATAGTGTGAGAGTCCAGTCCATAGTGGATCCAACATAATAGTGTGAGAGTCCAGTCCATAGTGGATCTAACATAATAGTGAGAGTACAGTCCATAGTGGATCTAACATAATAGTGTGAGAGTCCAGTCCATAGTGGATCTAACATAATAGTGAGAGTACAGTCCATAGTGGATCTAACATAATAGTGTGAGAGTCCAGTCCATAGTGGATCTAACATAATAGTGTGAGAGTCCAGTCCATAGTGGATCTAACATAATAGTGTGAGAGTCCAGTCCATAGTGGATCTAACATAATAGTGTGAGAGTCCAGTCCATAGTGGATCTAACATAATAGTGTGAGAGTCCAGTCCATAGTGGATCTAACATAATAGTGAGAGTCCAGTCCATAGTGGATCTAACATAATATTGTGAGAGTCCAGTCCATAGTGGGGCCAGCAGGAGACCATCCCGAGCGTAGACTGGGTCAGCAGCGCAGAGACGTCCCCAAACGATGCACAGGCGAGCGGTCCACCCCGAGTCCCGACTCTGGACAGCCAGCACTTCATCCATGGCCACTGGACCTGTGCCCCCCCCCCCCCCCCCCCCACCCCCTCCACAAGGGAGAGGGGGGCAGAAGAGAAAAGAAAAGAAACGGCAGATCAACTGGTCTAAAAAGGGGGGTCTATTTAAAGGCTAGAGTATACAAATGAGTTTTAAGATGGGACTTAAATGCTTCTAGATCCAACCTACGCTCTAAGGCACAGCCCACGTGCTCCTCTATTTATTTGGGAGGTCCCTGGTTACATCACTGAAGCTGCTTCTGAAGGAAGGGGGATTAATTTCAGCCCTGTCTCTGCTTTGTCTGCGTCAAGGTACTCGATGTTCGCCCTTGGCAGTCAGCAGGCCGGTTCTGGACACCAACACTGATACGAGACGACTCGCAATCTCGGATTTGCAAGTTGTGCCTTTGCACAGATAGAAAAGTACAACTTCCGCACAATTGATAATAACTATAGCAACGGCCTTTAAGCATAAGAGTTGTGTGATAACTTACACATAATTATTCATTCATCGGCGAGGAATCCCAAACACATTAACACTCTGTCGGGCTTTTTACAAAGATGGCTGCATTCCTTCGGATAATGCCGGAAACAATGTCTCGCGTTCCGCAGATGGCGGCACACAGCAGGAGAGCCGCGCAGCTCCAAGCGCCTTCTACGCGTTGATCCGTCTGCACTATTTATACACGCACAATAACAACAATGGCTGGCATTCCGAGTGGAGCAAACAGTCTGTGAAGGAAAGTCACTTAGTCGCAATCTTGTCCTTTTAGTCCCGAGCCACACCACATGAGCATGGGTGAGGACAGGAGCGTGGATCGGCTGGAAAACTCTGCTTCCTTTTCAACACAACGGACTAGAGATGTGGTCTAAAATCTACTCTCTTGACAATATTGGTGCAGTTCAGCTAAATGTGTTGCTTTTCTGACATGGACTTGTTTCTTCAGCATTGTCCACACGATTAAGTCAGGACTTTGGGAAGGCCATTCTAAAAACCTTCATTCTAGCCTGATTTAGCCATTCCTTTACCACTTTTATGTCACACTATTATGTTAGATTCACTATGGACTGGACTCTCACACTATTATGTTAGATCCACTATGGACTGGACTCTCACACTATTATGTTAGATCCACTATGGACTGGACTCCCACTATTATGTTAGATCCACTATGGAATGGACTCTCACAATTATGTTAGATCCACTATGGACTGGACTCTCACTATTATGTTAGATCCACTATGGACTGGACTCTCACATTATTATGTTAGATCCACTATGGACTGGACTCTCACACTATTATGTTAGATCCACTATGGACTGGACTCTCACACTATTATGTTAGATCCACTATGGACTGGACTCTCACAATTATGTTAGATCCACTATGGACTGGACTCTCACTATTATGTTAGATCCACTATGGACTGGACTCTCACATTATTATGTTAGATCCACTATGGACTGGACTCTCACACTATTATGTTAGATCCACTATGGACTGGACTCTCACACTATTATGTTAGATCCACTATGGACTGGACTCTCACAATTATGTTAGATCCACTATGGACTGGACTCTCACAATTATGTTAGATCCACTATGGACTGGACTCTCACTATTATGTTAGATCCACTATGGACTGGACTCTTACACTATTATGTTAGAACCACTATGGACTGGACTCTCACTATTATGTTAGATCCACTATGGACTGGACTCTCACTATTATGTTAGATCCACTATGGACTGGACTCTCACTATTATGTTAGATCTACTATGGACTGGACTCTCACACTATTATGTTAGATCCACTATGGACTGGACTCTTACACTATTATGTTAGATCCACTATGGACTGGACTCTCACTATTATGTTAGATCCACTATGGACTGGACTCTCACACTATTATGTTAGATCCACTATGGACTGGACTCTCACACTATTATGTTAGATCCACTATGGACTGGACTCTCACAATTATGTTAGATCCACTATGGACTGGACTCTCACAATTATGTTAGATCCACTATGGACTGGACTCGCACTATTATGTTAGATCCACTATGGACTGGACTCGCACTATTATGTTAGATCCACTATGGACTGGACTCTCACACTATTATGTTAAATCCACTATGGACTGGACTCTCACTATTATGTTAGATCCACTATGGACTGGACTCTCACAATTATGTTAGATCCACTATGGACTGGACTCTCACTATTATGTTAGATCCACTATGGACTGGACTCTCACACTATTATGTTAGATCCACTATGGACTGGACTCTCACACTATTATGTTAGATCCACTATGGACTGGACTCTCACAATTATGTTAGATCCACTATGGACTGGACTCTCACAATTATGTTGGATCCACTATGGACTGGACTCTCACAATTATGTTAGATCCACTATGGACTGGACTCTCACACTATTATGTTAGATCCACTATGGACTGGACTCTCACACTATTATGTTAGATCCACTATGGACTGGACTCTCACACTATTATGTTAGATCCACTATGGACTGGACTCTCACAATTATGTTAGATCCACCATGGACTGGACTCTCACAATTATGTTAGATCCACTACGGACTGGACTCTCACATTATTATGTTAGATCCACTATGGAATGGACTCTCACAATTATGTTAGATCCACTATGGACTGGACTCTCACTATTATGTTAGATCCACTATGGACTGGACTCTCACACTATTATGTTAGATCCACTATGGACTGGACTCTCACACTATTATGTTAGATCCACTATGGAATGGACTCTCACAATTATGTTAGATCCACTATGGACTGGACTCTTACACTATTATGTTAGATCCACTATGGACTGGACTCTCACACTATTATGTTAGATCCACTACGGACTGGACTCTCACAATTATGTTAGATCTACTATGGACTGGACTCTCACACTATTATGTTAGATCCACTATGGACTGGACTCTCACTATTATGTTAGATCCACTATGGACTGGACTCTCACTATTATGTTAGATCCACTATGGACTGGACTCTCACAATATTATGTTAGATCTACTATGGACTGGACTCTCACACTATTATGTTAGATCCACTATGGAATGGACTCTCACAATTATGTTAGATCCACTATGGACTGGACTCTCACTATTATGTTAGATCCACTATGGACTGGACTCTTACACTATTATGTTAGAACCACTATGGACTGGACTCTCACTATTATGTTAGCTCCACTATGGACTGGACTCTCACTATTATGTTAGATCCACTATGGACTGGACTCTCACACTATTATGTTAGATCCACTATGGACTGGACTCTCACTATTATGTTAGATCCACTATGGACTGGACTCTCACAATATTATGTTAGATCCACTATGGACTGGACTCTCACACTATTATGTTAGATCCACTATGGACTGGACCCTCACTATTATGTTAGATCCACTATGGAATGGACTCTCACTATTATGTTAGATCCACTATGGACTGGACTCTCACTATTATGTTAGATCCACTATGGACTGGACTCTCACTATTATGTTAGATCCACTATGGACTGGACTCTCACACTATTATGTTAGATTCACTATGGACTGGACTCTCACTATTATGTTAGATCCACTATGGACTGGACTCTCACACTATTATGTTAGATCCACTATGGACTGGACTCTCTCACTATTATGTTAGATCCACTATGGACTGGACTCTCACTATTATGTTAGATCTACTATGGACTGGACTCTCACACGATTATGTTAGATCCACTATGGACTGGACTGTCACACTATTATGTTAGATCCACTATGGACTGGACTCTCACACTATTATGCTAGATCCACTATGGACTGGACTCTTACACTATTATGTTAGAACCACTATGGACTGGACTCTCACTATTATGTTAGATCCACTATGGACTGGACTCTCACATTATTATGTTAGATCCACTATGGACTGGACTCTCACACGATTATGTTAGATCCACTATGGACTGGACTGTCACACTATTATGTTAGATCCACTATGGACTGGACTCTCACACTATTATGCTAGATCCACTATGGACTGGACTCTCACTATTATGTTAGATCCACTATGGACTGGAATCTCACTATTATGTTAGATCCACTATGGACTGGACTCTCACACTATTATGTTAGATCCACTATGGACTGGACTCTCACTATTATGTTAGATCCACTATGGACTGGACTCTCACACTATTATGTTAGATCCACTATGGACTGGACTCTCACTATTATGTTAGATCCACTATGGACTGGACTCTCACTATTATGTTAGATCCACTATGGACTGGACTCTCACACTATTATGTTAGATCCACTATGGACTGGACTCTCACACTATTATGTTAGATCCACTACGGACTGGACTCTCACAATATTATGTTAGATCCACTATGGACTGGACTCTCACACTATTATGTTAGATCCACTATGGACTGGACTCTCACACTATTATGTTAGATCCACTATGGACTGGACTCTCACACTATTATGTTAGATCCACTACGGACTGGACTCTCACACTATTATGTTAGATCCACTATGGACTGGACTCTCACACTATTATGTTAGATCCACTATGGACTGGACTCTCACAATTATGTTAGATCCACTATGGACTGAACTCTCACAATTATGTTAGATCCACTATGGACTGGACTCTCACTATTATGTTAGATCTACTATGGACTGGACTCTCACACTATTATGTTAGATCCACTATGGACTGGACTCTCACACTATTATGTTAGATCCACTATGGACTGGACTCTCACTATTATGTTAGATCCACTATGGACTGGACTCTCACACTATTATGTTAGATCCACTATGGACTGGACTCTCACACTATTATGTTAGATCCACTATGGACTGGACTCTCACACTATTATGTTAGATCCACTATGGACTGGACTCTCACAATTATGTTAGATCCACTATGGACTGAACTCTCACAATTATGTTAGATCCACTATGGACTGGACTCTCACTATTATGTTAGATCTACTATGGACTGGACTCTCACACTATTATGTTAGATCCACTATGGACTGGACTCTCACACTATTATGTTAGATCCACTATGGACTGGACTCTCACTATTATGTTAGATCCACTATGGACTGGACTCTCACTATTATGTTAGATCCACTATGGACTGGACTCTCACTATTATGTTAGATCTACTATGGACTGGACTCTCACACTATTATGTTAGATCCACTATGGACTGGACTCTTACACTATTATGTTAGAACCACTATGGACTGGACTCTCACTATTATGTTAGATCCACTATGGACTGGACTCTCACTATTATGTTAGATCCACTATGGACTGGACTCTCACTATTATGTTAGATCTACTATGGACTGGACTCTCACACTATTATGTTAGATCCACTCTGGACTGGACTCTTACACTATTATGTTAGAACCACTATGGACTGGACTCTCACTATTATGTTAGATCCACTATGGACTGGACTCTCACTATTATGTTGGATCCACTATGGACTGGACTCTCACTATTATGTTAGATCTACTATGGACTGGACTCTCACACGATTATGTTAGATCCACTATGGACTGGACTGTCACACTATTATGTTAGATCCACTATGGACTGGACTCTCACACTATTATGCTAGAGCCACTATGGACTGGACTCTCACTATTATGTTAGATCCACTATGGACTGGAATCTCACTATTATGTTAGATCCACTATGGACTGGACTCTCACACTATTATGTTAGATCCACTATGGACTGGACTCTCACTATTATGTTAGATCCACTATGGACTGGACTCTCACACTATTATGTTAGATCCACTATGGACTGGACTCTCACTATTATGTTAGATCCACTATGGACTGGACTCTCACTATTATGTTAGATCCACTATGGACTGGACTCTCACACTATTATGTTAGATCCACTATGGACTGGACTCTCACACTATTATGTTAGATCCACTACGGACTGGACTCTCACAATATTATGTTAGATCCACTATGGACTGGACTCTCACACTATTATGTTAGATCCACTATGGACTGGACTCTCACACTATTATGTTAGATCCACTATGGACTGGACTCTCACACTATTATGTTAGATCCACTATGGAATGGACTCTCACAATTATGTTAGATCCACTATGGACTGGACTCTCACACTATTATGTTAGATCCACTATGGACTGGACTCTCACACTATTATGTTAGATCCACTATGGACTGGACTCTCACAATTATGTTAGATCCACTATGGACTGGACTCTCACACTATTATGTTAGATCTACTATGGACTGGACTCTCACACTATTATGTTAGATCCACTATGGACTGGACTCTCACTATTATGTTAGATCCACTACGGACTGGACTCTCACACTATTATGTTAGATCCACTATGGACTGGACTCTCACACTATTATGTTAGATCCACTATAGACTGGACTCTCACACTATTATGTTAGATCCACTATGGACTGGACTCTCACACTATTATGTTAGATCCACTATGGAATGGACTCTCACACTATTATGTTAGATCCACTATGGACTGGACTCTCACACTATTATGTTAGATCCACTATGGACTGGACTCTCACAATTATGTTAGATCCACTATGGACTGGACTCTCACTATTATGTTAGATCTACTATGGACTGGACTCTCACACTATTATGTTAGATCCACTATGGACTGGACTCTCACTATTATGTTAGATCCACTACGGACTGGACTCTCACACTATTATGTTAGATCCACTATGGACTGGACTCTCACACTATTATGTTAGATCCACTATAGACTGGACTCTCACACTATTATGTTAGATCCACTATGGACTGGACTCCCACACTATTATGTTAGATCCACTATGGACTGGACTCTCACACTATTATGTTAGATCCACTATGGACTGGACTATCACTATTATATTAGATCCACTATGGACTGGACTATCACTATTATGTTAAATCCACTATGGACTGGACTCTCACTATTATGTTAGATCCACTATGGACTGGACTCTCACAATATTATGTTAGATCCACTATGGACTGGACTCTCACAATATTATGTTAGATCCACTCGACGTCCATAGGAATCCGGTCTCCCCTAGGGGGGCGGGGGGGTCACCCACATATGCGGTCCTCTCCAAGGTTTCTCATAGTCATTCACATTGACATCCCACTGGGGTGAGTTTTTCCTTGCCCTTATGTGGGCTATACCGAGGATGTCGTTGTGGCTTGTGCAGCCCTTTGAGACACTTGTGATTTAGGGCTATATAAGTAAACATTGATTGATTGATTGACAGTTGAACCGAATTGAATTGAACTGAATCGACTCAACTGCGTCCAAATGACTTTTTAGCCCCGCTAGTATTCATATCATATCATTGTCCTGTTGGAAAACCCAACTGCGCCCAAGACCCAACCTCCGGGCTTGTCCTGAAGAATTTGGAGGTAATCCTCCTTTTTCATCGTCCCATTTACTCTCTGTAAAGCACCAGTTCCATTGGCAGCAAAACAGGCCCAGAGCATAATACTACCACCACCACCATGCTTGCCGGTAGGTATTGTGTTCCTGGGATGAAAGGTGTTAGAATAATTGTTGGTAAGTTATCACAAAAAACTTTGTGTTGAAATGAGTTCCAGGCAAGAAGACAAAAGCTGTCTTTGAAACCTACCAAAAGTAAGGATGAAGGTGTTTCTGTTTTCTCTCTTATATGGTAATCAACAGAAAGATATTTTTCTTACCCGAGGACTTCAAAGCTGAGAGATGACAGGATCTGCCCAATTTCCAGGCGACCTCTTTTTGAAGTATTTTACGAACTCTTTTTGAACTATTTTATGGACCTCTTTTTGAACTATTTCACGAACTCTTTTTGAACTGACACGATTCACTCTTCCCTCACTCGTGAACAAGACTCCGAGGTACTTGAACTCCTCCACTTGGGGCAAGATCTCCTCCCCAACCCGGAGATGGCACTCCACCCTTTTCCGGGCGAGGACCATGGACTCGGACTTGGAGGTGCTGATTCTCATCCCAGTCGCTTCACACTCGGCTGCGAACCGATCCAGTGAGAGCTGAAGATCCTGGCCAGATGAAGCCATCAGGACCACATCATCTGCAAAAAGCAGAGACCTAATCCTGCAG
Organism: Nerophis lumbriciformis; assembly: GCF_033978685.3. Lineage (NCBI taxonomy): Eukaryota > Metazoa > Chordata > Actinopteri > Syngnathiformes > Syngnathidae > Nerophis > Nerophis lumbriciformis. Next base: position 2,504,221 of record NC_084573.2, read on the forward strand.
CCACCAAACCAGATCCCCTCAACGCCTTGACTGCGCCTAGAAATTCTGTCCATAAAAGTTATGAACAGAATCGGTGACTTCGGCTTCAGCGGTCGCAGAGGCAAAAACCCGGACATGGGAGGAGTTCGGTGAGGCCATGGAAAACGACTTCCGGACGGCTTCGAAGCAATTCTGGACCACCATCCGCCGCCTCAGGAAGGGGAAGCAGTGCACTATCAACACCGTGTATGGCGAGGATGGTGTTCTGCTGACCTCGACTGCGGATGTTGTGGATCGGTGGAGGGAATACTTCGAAGACCTCCTCAATCCCACCAACACGTCTTCCTATGAGGAAGCAGTGCCTGGGGAGTCTGTGGTGGGCTCTCCTATTTCTGGGGCTGAGGTTGCTGAGGTAGTTAAAAAGCTCCTCGGTGGCAAGGCCCCGGGGGTAGATGAGATCCGCCCGGAGTTCCTTAAGGCTCTGGATGCTGTGGGGCTGTCTTGGTTGACAAGACTCTGCAGCATCGCGTGGACATCGGGGGCGGTACCACTGGATTGGCAGACCGGAGTGGTGGTTCCTCTCTTTAAGAAGGGGAACCGGAGGGTGTGTTCTAACTATCGTGGGATCACACTCCTCAGCCTTCCCGGTAAGGTCTATTCAGGTGTACTGGAGAGGAGGCTACGCCGGATAGTTGAACCTTGGATTCAGGAGGAACAGTGTGGTTTTCGTCCTGGTCGTGGAACTGTGGACCAGCTCTATACTCTCGGCAGGGTCCTTGAGGGTGCATGGGAGTTTGCCCAACCAGTCTACATGTGTTTTGTGGACTTGGAGAAAGCATTCAACCGTGTCCCTCGGGAAGTCCTGTGGGGAGTGCTCAGAGAGTATGGGGTTTCGGACTGTCTGATTGTGGCGGTCCGCTCCCTGTATGATCAGTGTCAGAGCTTGGTTCGCATTGCCGGCAGTAAGTCGGACACGTTTCCGGTGAGGGTTGGACTCCGCCAAGGCTGCCCTTTGTCACCCATTCTGTTCATAACTTTTATGGACAGAATTTCTAGGCGCAGTCAAGGCGTTGAGGGGATCTGGTTTGGTGGCTGCAGGATTAGGTCTCTGCTTTTTGCAGATGATGTGGTCCTGATGGCTTCATCTAGCCAGGATCTTCAGCTCTCACTGGATCGGTTCACAGCTGAGTGTGAAGCGACTGGGATGAGAATCAGCACCTCCAAGTCCGAGTCCATGGTTCTCGCCCGGAAAAGGGTGGAGTGCCATCTCCGGGTTGGGGAGGAGATCTTGCCCCAAGTGGAGGAGTTCAAGTACCTCGGAGTCTTGTTCACGAGTGGGGGAAGAGTGGATCGTGAGATCGACAGGCGGATCGGTGCGGCGTCTTCAGTAATGCGGACGCTGTATCGATCCGTTGTGGTGAAGAAGGAGCTGAGCCGGAAGGCAAAGCTCTCGATTTACCGGTCGATCTACGTTCCCATCCTCACCTATGGTCATGAGCTTTGGGTTATGACCGAAAGGACAAGATCACGGGTACAAGCGGCCGAAATGAGTTTCCTCCGCCGGGTGGCGGATCTCTCCCTTAGAGATAGGGTGAGAAGCTCTGTCATCCGGGGGGAGCTCAAAGTAAAGCCGCTGCTCCTCCACATGGAGAGGAGCCAGATGAGGTGGTTCGGGCATCTGGTCAGGATGCCACCCGAGCGCCTCCCTAGGGAGGTGTTTAGGGCACGTCCGACCGGTAGGAGGCCACGAGGAAGACCCAGGACACGTTGGGAAGACTATGTCTCCCGGCTGGCCTGGGAACGCCTCGGGATCCCCCGGGAGGAGCTGGACGAAGTGGCTGGGGAGAGGGAAGTCTGGGCTTCCCTGCTTAGGCTGCTGCCCCCGCGACCCGACCTCGGATAAGCGGAAGAAGATGGATGGATGGATGGATAGCGTAAAGTTCTAACTTCTGTCAGTAGACTCGCTATTGAAGCGCTAAAAAACTACCGGTACAGTGAGTTTACGTAATTCACCCAAGGAACTTTAGTTATTAGAGAGTTCCGGTCGGACAGTTTTTCACGGGACACATTTCCGCACCAGCGAGCCACGGATGAGGAGATGCTGCTCCGTTATAGATTGAAGTCAAGTCTGAATGTCATTAAAACAGTTAGCGCCATCTTTTGACTCCCGTCCTTGCACGCTACACCGCTACAACAAAGATGACGGGGAGAAGACGCTGTCGAAGGTGAGCCACGTAAATAAGACCGCCCACAAAAGCGACTGTCAGAAAGTGACTTGAAGATTATCTGTAAAACTGTGGTGGCCTCTGCGGTGTAGCCTGCTGGGGTGGGGGGGAGTATGGCCAGAGACAGGAGCAGACCCAACAAAGCAACCAAGAGAGCCGACTCCACCCTTGGCCGCCCACCACCTTTCCACCAGTGTCCAGCCCGCATACGTCCAAGGAGGCTGAGGTGTCCGATACCTGCTTATTCACTGTGAAGCTTGTCCGTCCCGGCGCTCAGCACCAGCTCCGCAGCCGTGTCCCTTCATCCGCAGGGATGTAATCATGGAGTCTGGAAGAGTTTTCCCGCCATTCCATGTTCCATGTGTAGTCCGCCCAGTTTGCTATGCTGCCGTTTGACTGGTTAAAGTCATTTAGCAGTTCCAATGCGGTTCCAATTAGAGCTGCAGCTATCGAATATTTTAGTAATCGAATATCCCGATCGATTAAGTAATCGAATAGATCATATTTTTGCTTAATTAAGGTTTAATTATACATGTTAAGATGTGCCCTCAATTTTTGCGTTTGGCCTAATTGTCTTTATTTCCTAAACGCCTGTTGTCATTATTGAAGGCTGACATGCACAGCTGAAATGCGTCCGTGGTTGATTGTGCCGATACCTAAACAGTCCGTGCGAAATGTGAGCTTTGGACTACTGTTTGTTAAACGAGGCAAAATGCCGTTTAAAAAAAAAAAACTTAACGACGCCTCGAGGCAGCAAAAATTCCTCGAATATATTTTGTGATCAAATTACTCGGGTTACTCGAGGAATCGTTTCAGCTCTAGTTCAATTTAAGATGCCGGTGTCCTCTAAGAGGAGGGGACAGAAGCCGGTCTTGAAGAATTTTTGCGTTTGGCCTAATTGTCTTTATTTCCTAAACGCCTGTTGTCAGTATTGAAGGCTGACATGCACAGCCGAAATGCGTCCGTGGTGGATTGTGCCAATTTGCCTATGAATTTAGATAAAGTCATCAGAAAAATGAAATCCATTAATACAAATGTAATTTGGAATGAGTTAGGACACGTACATGTGTCTGTATGCTAATTTCCCCGCGTTTATTTGAAAATGCATCAAAGAATTACCGTGGTTTTTACTTTTTGCTTAATTAAGGTTTAATTATGCATGTTAAGATGTGCCCTCGATTTTAGCGTTTGGCCTAATTGTCTTTATTTCCTAAACGCCTGTTGTCAGTATTGAAGGCTGACATGCACAGCTGAAATGCGTCCGTGATGGATTGTGCCAATTTGTCTATGAATTTAGATAAAGTCATCAGAAAAATGAAATCCATTAATACAAATGTAATTTGGAATGAGTTAGGACACGTACATGTGTCCGTATGCTAATTTCCCCGCGTTTATTTGAAAACGCATCAAATAGTTACCGTGCTTTTTACTTTTTGTTAATTAAGGTTTAATTATACATGTTAAGATGTGCCCTCGATTTTTGCGTTTGGCCTAATTGTCGTTATTTCCTAAACGCCTGTTGTCATTATTGAAGGCTGACATGCACAGCTGGAATGCGTCCGTGGTGGATTGTGCCAATTTGTCTATGAATTTAGATAAAGTCATCAGAAATACAAATGTAATTTGGAGTGAGTTAGGACACGTACATGTGTCTGTATGCTAATTGCCCAGCGTTTATTTGAAAACGCATCAAAGAGTTACCGTGCTTTTTACTTTTTGCTTAATTAAGGTTTAATCATGCATGTTAAGATGTGCCCTAAATTTTTGCGATTGGCCTAATTGTCTTTATTTCCTAAACGCCTGTTGTCAGTATTGAAGGCTGACATGCACAGCCGAAATGCGTCCGTGGTGGATTGTGCCAATTTGTCTACGAATTTAGAAAAAGTCATCAGAAAAATGAAATCCATTAATACAAATGTAATTTGGAATGAGTTAGGACACGTACATGTGTCTGTATGCTAATTTCTCCGCATTTATTTGAAAACGCATCAAAGAGTTACCGTGCTTTTTTCTTTTTGCTTAATTAAGGTTTAATTATACATGTTAAGATGTGCCCTAAATTTTTTGCGTTTGGCCTAATTGTCTTTATTTCCTAAACGCCTGTTGTCATTATTGAAGGCTGACATGCACAGCCGAAATGCGTCCGTGGTGGATTGTGCCAATTTGTCTATGAATTTAGATAAAGTCATCAGAAAAATGAATTCCATTAATACAAATGTAATTTGGAATGAGTTAGGACACGTACATGTGTCCGTATGCTAATTTCCCCGCGTTTATTTGAAAACGCATCAAAGAGTTACCGCGGTTTTTTACTTTTTGCTTAATTAAGGTTTAATTATACATGTTAAGATGTGCCCTCAATTTTAGCGTTTGGCCTAATTGTCTTTATTTCCTAAACGCCTGTTGTCATTATTGAAGGCTGACATGCACAGCTGAAATGCGTCCGTGGTGGATTGTGCCAATTTGTCTATGAATTTAGATAAAGTCATCAGAAAAATGAAATCCATTAATACAAATGTAATTTGGAATGAGTTAGGACATGTACATGTGTCCGTATGCTAATTTCCCCGCGTTTATTTGAAAACGCATCAAAGAGTTACCGTGCTTTTTACTTTTTGCTTAATTAAGGTTTAATTATACATGTTAAGATGTGCCCTAAATTTTAGCGTTCAGCCTAATTGTCGTTATTTCCTAAACGCCTGTTGTCATTATTGAAGGCTGACATGCACAGCCGAAATGCGTCCGTGGTGGATTGTGCCAATTTGTCTATGAATTTAAATAAAGTCATCAGAAAAATGAAATCCATTAATACAAATGTAATTTGGAATGAGTTAGGACACGTACATGTGTCCGTATACTAATTTTTTCCCCGCGTTTATTTGAAAACGCATCAAAGAGTTACAGCGGTTTTTACTTTTTGCTTAATTAAGGTTTAATTATACATGTTAAGATGTGCCTTCGATTTTTGCGTTTGGCCTAATTGTCTTTATTTCCTAAACATCTGTTGTCATTATTGAAGGCTGACATGCACAGCCGGAATGCGTCCGTGGTGGATTGTGCCAATTTGTCTATGAATTTAGATAAAGTCATCAGAAAAATGAAATCCATTAATACAAATGTAATTTGGAGTGAGTTAGGACACGTACATGTGTCCGTATGCTAATTTCCCCGCGTTTATTTGAAAACGCATCAAATAGTTACCGTGCTTTTTACTTTTTGCTTAATTAAGGTTTAATTATACATGTTAAGATGTGCCCTCGATTTTTGCGTTTGGCCTAATTGTCTTTATTTCCTAAACGCCTGTTGTCATTATTGAAGGCTGACATGCACAGCCGGAATGCGTCCGTGGCGGATTGTGCCAATTTGTCTATGAATTTAGATAAAGTCATCAGAAAAATGAAATCCATTAATACAAATGTAATTTGGAATGAGTTAGGACACGTACATGTGTCCGTATGCTAATTTCCCCGCGTTTATTTGAAAACGCATCAAAGTTACCGCGGTTTTTACTTTTTGCTTAATTAAGGTTTAATTATACATGTTAAGATGTGCCCTCGATTTTAGCGTTCGGCCTAATTGTCTTTATTTCCTAAACGCCTGTTGTCAGTATTGAAGGCTGACATGCACAGCTCAAATGCGTCAATGGTGGATTGTGCCAATTTGTCTATGAATTTAGATAAAGTCATCAGAAATACAAATGTAATTGGGAGTGAGTTAGGACACGTACATGTGTCCGTATGCTAATTGCCCCGCGTTTATTTGAAAACGCATCAAAGAATTACCGCGCTTTTTACTCCCAAAGCGCCAGGAGTAATAATTCCACCAAATGACAATTTAATCATAGCACTTGCCTCCAGTCAAGCGCTTTATAATCTAATTGATTGACAGGCCACTGCTTGATTAGGTTATTACAAATAAACATAGCCCTAAGTAAGCAAATAAAATTGGGCGGGTGCAAAACTCAAACGGCACTTTGCCTTTGCTCGATCCAATTAGCTTTTTTTTAATTACCTTTTATGCGGGCTCACCAGAGCGACGGCGGCAAACAACAATGCACAAACAGAAATCAGGTAAATGAGGCCCTGACATAGACGCCACTTTAGGGGTAATTACCCAATTTGTTTGCGGCAGCAGAGTTCTAACGAGCAGCCAATTACCAGGCGAAGGCTGCGCTGTGCAAACCTGTTGATTTAATTAGATGAACCGCGTGGTAAGAAGCGGGAACCAGGCAAACAATATAATTAGGAGCCAGCAGCACCCGGGGGGCATTCTGGGGCGGGGGGGTCTGCACCCTGGTGTGTTGGCGGGAGGCCGGGAGAGGATCACACGCGCCTAACAAAGACCACGCTGCAGAAAGAAATCAAACGAGACAAATTAAACGGGTCCTTGCCGCCGTTGCACCGCGGGGGGGTCCACGTGAGTCGGGTATGATGCCGGTTGTCACCTTCCCACCGATGCCATGACCCGCCGCAAACATTTTGGGACCACTAAAATACGGGGACTTTTCATGCAACCAGGACTTGCTTGGGCCCGAATATGTCATGTCTGTATTATGATGTTTTGTTTTAAGTCATGTTTTGTTTAGTTTCTGTCCTTTCACTCCCTTGTCTGGTCACCATAGCAACCATTAGTTTTCACCTGTCACGTCACGCACCTGTTTCACGTTTTGAGTCACGCACCTGTTTCACGTTTTGAGTCACGCGCCTGCTTTCACTAATCATGTCCATAGTATTTAAGTTCATTCATTTTCTGTTGTTCGTCCTGACGACCGCACCCCATATATGCTTCTGCACACCCTTATGATCCTTGCTGCTCTTTTTTTCATGCCGGTTCCATGCCAAGTAAGTTTTTGTTTATCAAGCCACAGTTAATGTTTTGTTTAATTGTTCATAGTTTCCGCCACTGTGCGTGCATTTCATTTGTACTTTTTTGCTATAGTCTTTTGGTTCCATAGTTTATTCTCCGCCACTGTGCGCGCTTTCCGTTTGTACTTTTTTAAAATATATTAAATAAATCATGTACCTTAATTCCCGTCTCGCCCGAGCCAACTTTCCGTTGCATCCCGGAAAAGCTAACACCCAGGACCAAGTCTTGACAGAATACATTTAAATGAAATCAACTTCAGGCTGACATCGCTTGTAGCAATTAGGATCAAGATCTGAACTCAACCTCAAAGAACTGCTCACCCCCAAATCCTCCACACGACACCTCCTCCAACATCCGAGGACAAAGCTACGAACAATGGGAGACCGGGCTTTCTGCTCCGCCGCTCCCAGTCTGTGGAACGCTCTCCCTGACCACCTGAGGGCACCACAGACTGTAAATGCTTTTAAAAAAGCCTCTTTTTTTTTTTAGATATATGCATACTAGTTTTAGCTATTTGGCTGTTCTAGTTTTCATTTTTTTTTCATTTTTTATCTTTTTGTTTTTTAGTCAATGTAAAGTGCTTTTTTACAAATAAAATCTATTACTTGCTTGGGCCCGAATACATTTAAATGAAATCAACTTCAGGCTGACATCGCTTGTAGCAAGTAGGATCAAGATCTGAACTCGACCTCAAAGAACTGCTCACCCCCAAATCCTCCACATCACACCTCCTCCAACATCCGAGGACAAAGCTACGAACAATGGGAGACCGGGCTTTCTGCTCCGCCGCTCCCAGTCTGTGGAACGCTCTCCCTGACCACCTGAGGGCACCACAGACTGTAAATGCTTTTAAAAAAGCCTTTTTTTTTTTTTTTTTTAGATATATGCATACTAGTTTTAGCTATTTGGCTGTTCTAGTTTTTATTAGGGCCCGCATGGCCCATTGCAATGGGACATAAGGACCTATTGAATTTGAAAGGTTTTATTCTTTATTCTTTATTCTTCCGCCGCCACATTAAACTGTAATTTGACCCACTTAACATGCTTCAAAACTCACCATATTTTACCCACACATCAGGACCTGCGAAAATGACCTTTTTAAAAAAAAAAACGAACCCCAAAACTCAAAATTGCGCTCTAGCGCCCCCTAATTGTATATCATCGGGCAGAAATCAACAGGAAGTTGGCAATTCCCCCTTCAAGACAAAAAAGTACTAAAAACAGTCACTTTTGCCTCTTTGAGCTGTAATTTGACCCCCTTAACACGCTTCAAAACTCACCGAACTGAACGCACACATCAGGACTGACAAAAATTGCGATCTAATAAAAAAAACCTAACCCCAAATCTCAAAATTGTGCTCTAGCGCAATTTTTTAATGAAACGCACAAAAAAACTGCTCCTCGGATGAAAAAACTGACAAAACTGCCTGTAACTCCCACTGGGAAGGTCGGAGAGACATGAAACAAAAACCTCTATGTGGGTCTCACTTAGACCTACATTTCATAAATTGACAACCCCCAGCAAAAATCAACAGAAAGTTTGCTATTCCCCCTTCAAAACAATTTTTTTGTAAAAACCGGTCACCTTCCTTCAAAAACGATCTCCTCTGAGCGCGTTTGTCGTTTCGGCTTCAAACAAACACAGGAGAGAGATTAAACCCTTGTGTATATAATAACAGAACAGCGTTTTAATACCTGCTCCGGTTTTGATTTTATGACCCTTCAAAGACCCGCTGCGCTGATGCTGCTGCGCTGCTGTTTTTTTAAGATGGCTGCTTAAAAGCAGGAAGCACCAGCCTACACAATGCAGACAAGGTAGGTACACTAGACAAAAGTCTTGGGACACTTATGACTACCACCGGACAAAAGTATTGGGACACTTAGGACGACAACTGGACAAAAGTATTGGGACACTTGGGACTAAAACTTGACAAAAGTATTGGGACACTTAGGATGAAAACTGGACAAAAGTATTGGGACACTTAGGAATACAACTGGACATAAGTATTGGGACACTTACACTGGACAAAAGTATTGGGACACTTAGGACTACCACTGGACAAAAGTATTGGGACACTTGGGACTAAAACTTGACAAAAGTATTGGGACACTTAGGATGAAAACTGGACAAAAGTATTGGGACACTTAGGAATACAACTGGACATAAGTATTGGGACACTTACACTGGACAAAAGTATTGGGACACTTGCGACTACAAGTAGACAACAGTATTGGGAAACTTATTACTACCACTGGACAAAAGTATTGGGACACTTACACTGGACAAAAGTATTGGGACACTTGGGACTAAAACTTGACAAAAGTATTGGGACACTTAGTACTAGCACCTGCCAAATACGCGGGCCCGACCAACGCTGCTTGCAGCTTTAATTTTTATTTATTTTTTATCTTTTTGTTTTTTACTCAATGTATAGTGCTTTTTTTTTACAAATAAAATCTATTATTATTATTATTGTGAAACAGAGTTATTAACGTTTTGTGTTTTGTTGCAAAGATCAGTTTGGTGCCATGCCACGCCCACAAAAAATGTGCGATTTATCATCACCCATCAGTTTAGTATCTCTGATCAGCCAAAGTGCAGAAATGTCGAAATGTCGTGACTTGGTCCTGGGTGTTAGCTTTTCCCGGGATGCAACGGAAAGTTGGCTCGGGCGAGACGGGAATGTGAGTACATATTTTTATTTAAAGACTATAACTGCAAAACAAGGAAGTAAACAAAAGACGCGCACAATGGCGAACAAACTATGAAAAACAAAAAGACTATAAACATGGAACAAAAATTTTCTTTGGCATGGGACATGAAGCAGGATCTTAGAGGATGAAGAGTGTACATAAGCATAAATGTGGGGATGTCACCAGCAAGACAAACTGAAAACAATGAACTTAAATGCTACAGACTTGATTAACGAAAACAGGTGCGTGACTCAAAACGTGAAACAGGTGCGTGACGTGACAAGTGAAAACTAATGGGTTACCATGGAAACAAGACAAGGGAGTGAAAAGCCAGAAACTAAAGAGTCAAATAACTAAACAAAACATGATTACACACACATGACACGAAATGGCGTAAGGCAGTGTTTCTCAAAGTGTGGGGCGCGCCCCACTGGTGGGGAATAGAGACATGACAGGTGGGGCGCGAGGAACGGGAGGAAATTTCACTTTAAATTTTTTTTTTAATTATTATATTCTTATATTATTTTTTTTACTATGCTTTCATTTTCTATACACACTGTAAATCACTTTGTGATTCTGTCTGTGAAATCCGCTATATAAATAAATGGAAATTACCGGTACTTATTTTTACTGTAGGCTTTATATTTCTCGGTACGAGCGAAAATTTGACAGACATAGCAACAGTAACTAATGGGGGCGGGGCTAAGCGGAACAAACTTTCGTGCGGATGGGTAGCAGGCTAATGTGTGGACCACAATTACACAAATATATACATTTGTGACTCGCACCTCAAAGGTCGTCGAGCCAGAGCCAGCGCCTGCAGAGAAACAAAAATGTGACGGGCACACACTGTGTCATTCACCGGGAAGCACTCGCGTCAAGGCAGCTCAGCCCTCAACTCAATGAGGTTTTAACAGATGTTGTGAGCGCGGTAAATTTGATCAAAACACGACCACTGAAAGCGCGACTGTTCTCTGCACTGTGTGAGGAAATGGGAGCTGATCATACAGCCGTGCTGTTTCACAGTGAAGCAAGGTGGCTCTCCCAAGGCAAAGTGCTGTCACTTGCCCTGTCTTGCCAAATGCATAGCTCCTCCTTTTTTTTTTTTGCAAAGATTGCAAAGTGGCACTTTTATTGTATTTATTATTGAACTTGATGCAAGTTATTTGATTTATTATTGAACTTGATGCAAGTTATAACACTTTTTTTGATGTATTATTGAACTTGATGCAAGTTATAACACTTTTGTTTTATTTATTATTGAACTTGATGCAAGTTATAACACTTTTGTTTTATTTATTATTGAACTTGATGCAAGTTATAACACTTTTTTTGATTTATTATTGAACTTGATGCAAGTTATAACACTTTTGTTTTATTTATTATTGAACTTGATGCAAGTTATAACACTTTTTGTGATTTATTATTGAACTTGATGCAAGTTATAACACTTTTTTTGATTTATTATTGAACTTGATGCAAGTTATAACACTTTTGTTTTATTTATTATTGAACTTGATGCAAGTTATAACACTTTTTTTGATTTATTATTGAACTTGATGCAAGTTATTTGATTTATTATTGAACTTGATGCAAGTTATAACACTTTTATTTGATTTATTATTGAACTTGATGCAAGTTATAACACTTTTTTTTATTGAACTTGATGCAAGTTATAACACTTTTGTTTTATATATTATTGAACTTGATGCAAGTTATAACACTTTTTTTGATTTATTATTGAACTTGATGCAAGTTATTTGATTTATTATTGAACTTGATGCAAGTTATAACACTTTTTTTTATTTATTATTGAACGTGATGCAAGTTATAACACTTTTTGATTTATTATTGAACTTGATGCAAGTTATAACACTTTTTTTGATTTATTATTGAACTTGATGCAAGTTATAACACTTTTATTTGATTTATTATTGAACGTGATGCAAGTTATAACACTTTTTTTGATTTATTATTGAATTTGATGCAAGTTATAACAGTTTTTTTGATTTATTATTGAACGTGATGCAAGTTATAACACTTTTTTTGATTTATTATTGAACTTGATGCAAGTTATAACACTTTTGTTTTATTTATTATTGAACGTGATGCAAGTTATAACACTTTTTTTGATTTATTATTGAACTTGATGCAAGTTATAACACTTTTGTTTTATTTATTATTGAACTTGATGCAAGTTATACCACAGCTGCACAGTTATTTTATTTATTATTGAACTTAATGTTATTTTATGTTATTGAGTTTGAATGTATACAACTTGATGTTCAATAAATTTGAAAATGTTAAAGCTTGGCATTAGCGCTCTGTTGGGGCGATGGGGGCAGGTGGGGCTTGAAAACTCCCCCTTGTCCAAAGTGGGGGATGACAAAAAAAGTTTGAGAACCACTGGCGTAAGGGAAGTTTTCGCCGCTTGGCTCCGCCCACTACGAGTAGGTAGGAAACAGGTTCTGACCAATTGGGCACTTTAGGGTGTCATCATCGTCATTTCTACCAAATAAGATCAAGATCTGGATTTTCGGAGGCGGGGCTATTAAGGTTTTTGTGTTCTGTGGCGAATCATCGGAGCAATGTTTGGCGCCATACCACGCCCACATCTTATGGCGTAGGTAAAATTTGTTCGCAATTTATCATCACCTACATGTGTAGTATCTCTCATTTTAACCACGACTCATCAAAAAAAAAGTTAGCCGTTTGATGTTAGCGTGCTAGCATGCTATCATTAGCACGCTAGCAGCGACATCGGTGTGTAAAGGATATCACCGCATGGGCTCAGGAACACTTCAGAAAACCACTGTCAGTAACTACATAGTCGCTACATCTGTAAGTGCGAGTTAAAACTCTACTATGCAAAGCCAAAGCCATTTATCAACAACACCCAGAAACGCCGCCGGCTTCGCTGGGTGTCCGAGCTCATCTAAGATGGACTGATGCAAAAGTGGAAAAGTGTTCTGTGGTCTGACGAGTCCACATTTCCAATTGTTTTTTTTTTGGAAACTGTGGACGTCGTGTCCTCCGGAACAGAGAGGAAAAGAACCATCCGGACTGTTCTAGGCGCAAAGTTGAAAAAGCCAGCATCTGTGACGGTACGGGGGGTGTATTATACGCCTCCAACCTCCGAGGACAAAGCTACGAACAATGGGAGACCGGGCTTTCTGCTCCGCCGCTCCCAGTCTGTGGAACGCTCTCCCTGACCACCTGACGGCACCACAGACTGTGGAATGTTTTTTTTTTTTTAAAAGCCTTTTTTTTTTTAGATATATGCATACTACTTTTAGCTATTTGGCTGTTCTAGTTTGTATTTGTATTTATTTTTTATTATATATGTATATTTTTTAATACATTTGTCATGACTTGGTCCTGGGGTTTAGTTTTTCTCGAAGGCAAGACGGGAATGCAGGTACATTTTTATTTAAACACTATAAATACAAAACAAGGAAGTAAACAAAAGGCGCACACAATGGCGGAGAACACACTATGAAACCAAACACTTGCACAAAGGCAAAAACTATGAACAACAAAAAACACTAACTGTGGCAATAATAAACAAAACTTACTTGGCATGGGACAAAAAGGAGCAGCGTGAACGATGGACATGAAAAAAGAGTCAGAAATGTGCAGAAGCATAAATGTGGAGATGTCACCAGCAAGACAAACTGAAAACAATGAACTTAAATACTACAGACTTGATTAAACGAAAACAGGTGCGTGACTCAAAACGTGAAACAGGTGCGTGACGTGACAGGTGAAGACTAATGGGTTGCTATGGTGATAAACAAGAGTGCACAATGAGTCCAAACGTGGAACAGGTGAAACTAATGGGGTAATCATGGAAACAAGACAAGGGAGTGAAAAGCCAGAAACTAAAGAGTCCAATAACTAAACAAAACATGATTACACAGACATGACAACACTGTAGCATTTTGAGGTTGTTTACTCAATGTAAAGTGTTTTTTTTACAAATAAAATCTATTATTATTATTATTATTATTAGTGGCCAAGGCATGGGTAACTTACACATCTGTGAAGGCGCCATTAATGCTGAAAGGTACATACAGATTTTGGAGCAACATATGTTGCCATCCAAGCAACGTTATCACGGACGCCCCTGCTTATTTCAGGATTTTTGGTGATTCAACCCCCAATTCCAACCCTTGATGCTGAGTGCCAAGCAGGGTTCCATTTTTATAGTCTTTGGTATGACTCGGCCGGGGTTCGAACCCACGACCTACCCATCTCAGGGCGGACACTCTAACCACTAGGCCACTGAGCAGGTAAAGTAGAGTTTAACCAGCTAAATAATTTCTATAGTATTAGACGACACACCTCCTGCCCATGCGGACGTTTAATTGGAGACCTTGGAAAGCGCCACCTGGTGTGTGGTTCCGCCTCCTCCGATCTCGCCGCCATTGTTCCTGTTTTGAAGCCCGGGGGCTAAAAGGAGGCCCGGGTGAGTTATCAGCTCGTTTTTGTGGTGAGTCGCCGTGGTCCACCACACGCAGGAAGTGTGAAAGGTATACACACACACACACACACACACGTTGAGCCTTTTGTCGTAGGAATTTCCTCTTGTTTTTTTTTTTGGAACAAAAAGTATGCATGGATACACCGTTGTGGTGCGTCACCTCCACTGAGGAGATTCTATTACATTGCCTGTATTTCCCACATGACTGCAGTCTGGTTGTGTGTGTGTGTGTGTGTGTGTGTGTGTGTGTGTGTGTGTGTGTGTGTGTGTGTGTGTGTGTGTGTGTGTGTGTGTGTGTGTGTGTGTGTGTGTGTGTGTGTGTGTGTGAGTTGTAGAAATGATTGGAAACTCAAGACAGCCATGACGTTATGTTCTTTACAAGTGTACGTAAACTTTTGACCACGATTGTATATACACTGAATTTTCACTCAATTAAAAAAAAAATAATAATAATTTTTAAACACATTTTGCCAACACATTTTTTTCAGTAAAATTGTCAGCATAATTTGGTGCCCAAAAATTCAGTTCACAAAATTCTAACGCTAAAAAATTCAGTTCCATAAATTCAGTGTCCAAAAAAAAAAAAGCTTTTGTAAAAAGAGACACAAATTAACCTCCATATGAGTCTTGGTTTTTAAAGCAGCAAATTTTTCGACATTGAGTTTTTCAGCACAGAATTATTTTACACTGATTATTTCATACACTGCATTTTTATACACAACAACACACAATTCAAACACAAAAAAATGAGTTACATAAATTCAGTGTAAAAAAAAAAAAAAGCTTTCGTAATAAGGTAACTAACCACCATGCGAGTCTTCCAAACTGAAGTTTTTAGCACAGAATTTTTCAGCACTGATTTTTTTTTTTTACACTGAATTTATATACACTCAATTTAAAAACAAATAAAAAAATGAATTTTTAAACACATTTTGCTAACACATTTTTTGAATAAAATTGTCAGCATAATTTGATGCCCAAAAATTCAGTTCAAAAAATCTAAACGCTAAAAATTCAGTTCCATAAATTCAATGTAAAAAAAAAAAAGCTTTTGTAATAAGAGACACAAATTAACCTCCATATGAGTCTTGGTTTTTGAAGCAGCAAATTTTTCGACATTGAATTTTTCAGCACTTTTTTTTTTTTACATTGAATTTATATACACTCAATTATAAAAAATTAAAAATAAAATTTTAAACACATTTTGCCAAAACATTTTTTTCAATAAATTTGTCAGCATAATTTGATGCCCAAAAATTCAGTTCACAAAATTCAAACGCTAAAAATTCAGTTCCATAAATTCAGTGTCCAAAAGAAAAAACCTTTTGTAATAAGAGCCACAAATTAACCTCCATATGAGTTTTAGTTTTTGAAGCAGCACATTTTTCGACATTGAATTTTTCAGCACTGAGTTATTTATTTTTTATACTGAATTTATTTACACTCAATTAAAAAAAAATTAAACAATTAATTTTCAAACACATTTTGCCAACACATTTTTTTCAATAAATTGTCAGCATAATTTGATGCCCAAAAATTCCGTTCACAAAATTCAAACGCTAAAAATTCAGTTCCATAAATTCAGTGTCCAAAAGAAAAAACCTTTTGTAATAAGAGACACAAATTAACCTCCATATGAGTTTTAGTTTTTGAAGCAGCACATTTTTCGACATTGAATTTTTCAGCACTGAGTTATTTATTTTTTATACTGAATTTATTTACACTCAATTAAAAAAAAAATAAACAATTAATTTTCAAACACATTTTGCCAACACATTTTTTTCAGTAAAATTGTCAGTATAATTTGATGCCCAAAAATTCAGTTCACAAAATTCAAACGCAAAAAATTAAGTTCCATAAATTCAGTGTCCAAAAAAAAGAAGCTTTTCTAATAAGAGACACAAATTAACCTCCATATGAGTCTTGGTTTTTGAAGCAGCAACTTTTTCGACATTGAATTTTTCAGCACTGAGTTATTTATTTTTTATACTGAATTTATATACACTCAATTAAAAAAAATAAAAATAATAATTTTAACGCATTTTGCCAACACATTTTTTTTCAATAAAATTGTCAGCATAATTTGATGCCCAAAAATTCAGTTCACAAAATTCTAACGCTAAAAATTGTGTTCCATAAATTCAATGTAAAAAAAAAAAAAAACCTTTTGTAATAAGAGACACAAATTAACCTCCATATGAGTCTTGGTTTTTGAAGCAGCAAATTTTTTGACATTGAATTTTTCAGCACTGATTTTTTTTTTACACTGAATTTATAATTTAAAAAAAAAATTAAAAATGAATTTTTAAAAACATTTTGCCAACACATTTTTTCCAATAAAATTGTCAGCATAATTTGATGCCCAAAAATTCAGTTCACAAAATTCAAACACTAAAAATTTGGTTCCATAAATTCAGTGTAAAAAAAACAAAAAAACATTTTGTAATAAGAGACACAAATTAACCTCCATATGAGTCTTGGTTTTTGAAGCAGCAAATTTTTTGACATTGAATTTTTCAGCACTGATTTATTTATTTTTTTACACTGAATTTATATACACTAATTTTTTTTTTTTAAATGAATTTTTAAACACATTTTGCCAACACATTTTATTTAATACAATTTCAGCATAATTTGATTCCCAAAAAATTCAGTTTGCAAAATTCATAACAACACACAATTCAAACGCAAAAAAATGAGTTAAATAAATTCAGTGTAAAAAAAAAAGTTTTCGTAATAAGGTAACTAACCACCACGTGAGTTTTCGAAACTGAATTTTTCAGCACTGATTTTTTTTTACTCTGAATTTATATACACTCATTTTAATGTTAAAAAAAATGCATTTCAAACTAAATTGTCAGCATAATTTGATGCCCAAAAATTCAGTTCACAAAATTGAAACGCTAAAAATTCAGTTCCACAAATTCAGTGTCCAAAAAAAAAAGCTTTTGTAATAAGAGACACAAATTAACCTCCATATGAGTCTTGGTTTTTAAAGCAGCAAATTTTTCTACATTGAATTTTTCAGCACTGTTTTTTTTTTTTTTTACACTGAATTTAAATACACTCAATTAAAAAAAATTAAAAAAATAATAATGATTTTAACGCATTTTGCCAACACATTTTTTTTCAATAAAATTGTCAGCATAACTTGATGCCCAAAAATTCAATTCACAAAATTCAAACGCTAAAAATTCAGTTCCATAAATTCAGTGTCCAAAAGAAAAAAGCCTTTTGTAATAAGAGACACAAATTAACCTCCATATGAGTCTTGGTTTTGGAAGCAGCAAATTTTTTGACATTGAATTTTTCTGCACTGATTTTTTTTTACACTGAATTTATATACACTCAATTAAAAACAAATTAAAAAATATGAATTTTTGAAAACACTTTGCCAAAAACATTTTTTTCAATAAAATTGTCAGCATAATTTGATGCCCAAAAATTCAGTTCACAAAATTCAAACATTAAAAATTTGGTTCCATAAATTCAGTGTAAAAAACAACAAAAAAAACTTTTGTAATAAGAGACACAAATTAACCTCCATATGAGTCTTGGTTTTTGAAGCAGCAAATTTTTTGACATTGAATTTTTCAGCACTGATTTTTTTTTTACACTGAATTTATAATTTAAAAAAAAAATTAAAAATGAATTTTTAAACACATTTTGCCAACACATTTTTTCCAATAAAATTGTCAGCATAATTTGATGCCCAAAAATTCAGTTCACAAAATTCTAACGCAAAAAATTAAGTTCCATAAATTCAATGTAAAAAAAAAAAAAGCTTTTGTAATAAGAGACACAAATTAACCTCCATATGAGTCTTGGTTTTTGAAGCAGAAAATTTTTCGACATTGAATTTTTCAGCACTGATTTTTTTTTTACACTGAACTTATATACACTCAATTAAAAAAAATAAAAATGTTTTACGCATTTTGCCAACACATTTTTTTTTTCAATAAAATTGTCAGCATAATTTGATGGCCAAAAATTCAGTTAAAAAAATTGAAACGCTAAAAATTCAGTTCCATAAATTCAATGTAAAAAAAAAAAGCTTTTGAAATAAGAGACACAAATTAACCTCTATATGAGTCTTGGTTTTTGAAGCAGCAAATTTTTCGACATTGACTTTTTCAGCACTGATTTTTTTTACACTGAATTTATATACACTCAATTTAAAAAAAATTAAAAATTAATTTTTAAATACATTTTGCCAAAAATATTTTTTCAATAAAATTGTCAGCATAATTTGATGCCCAAAAATTCAGTTCACAAATTTCAAACGCAAAAAATTCAGTTCCATGATTTCAGTGTAAAAAAATAAAAACAATTGTAATAAGAGACACAAATTAACCTCCATATGAGTCTTGGTTTTTGAAGCAGCAAATTTTTCAGCACTGATTTTTTTTTACACTGAATTTATATACACTCAATTAAAAAAAATTAAAAAATATGAATTTTTAAACACACTTTGCCAAAAACATTTTTTTTCAATAAAATTGTCAGCATAATTTGATGCCCAAAAATTCAGTTCACAAAATTCAAACACTAAAAATTTGGTTCCATAAATTCAGTGTAAAAAAAAAACAAAAAAAACTTTTGTAATAAGAGACACAAATGAACCTCCATATGAGTCTTGGTTTTTGAAGCAGCAAATTTTTTGACATTGAATTTTTCAGCACTGATTTTTTTTTACACTGAATTTATAATTAAAAAAAAAATTCAAAATGCATTTTAAAACACTGTTTGCCAACACATTTTTTTCAATAAAATTGTCAGCATAATTTGATGCCCAAAAATTCAGTTCACAAAATTCAAACGCAAAAAATTCAGTTCCATAAATTCAGTGTAAAAAAAAATAAATTTATATACAATTTATATACACACACAATTTATATACACTCAATTAGAAAAAAATAAAAAAATATGAATTTTTAAACACACTTTGCCAAAAACATTTTTTTATATAAAATGGTCAGCATAATTTGATGCCCAAAAATTCAGTTCACAAAATTCAAACGCTAAAAATTCAGTTCCATAAATTCAGTGTCCAAAAAAAAAGAAGCTTTTGTAAAAAGAGACACAAATTTAAAAAATGCATTTTAAAACACTGTTTGCCAACACATTTTTTTCAATAAAATTGTCAGCATAATTTGATGCCCAAAAATTCAGTTCACAAAATTCAAACACTAAAAATTTGGTTCCATAAATTCAGTGTAAAAAAAAACAAAAAACTTTTGTAATAAGAGACACAAATTAACCTCCATATGAGTCTTGGTTTTTGAAGCAGCAAATTTTTCGACATTGAATTTTTCAGCACTGATTTTTTTTTACACTGAATTTATATACACTTAATTTAAAAAAAATAAAAATAAAATAAAAAAATGTTTACGCATTTTGCCAACACATTTTTTTTCAATAAAATTGTCAGCATAATTTGATGCCCAAAAATTCAGTTCACAAAATTCAAACGCAAAAAAATTCAGTTCCATAAATTCAGTGTAAAAAAAAAAAAAAATTGTAATAAGAGACACAAATTAACCTCCATATTAGTCTTGGTTTTTGAAGCAGCAAATTTTTCGACATTGAATTTTTCAGCACTGATTTTTTTTTTTACACTGAATTTATATACACTCAATTAGAAAAAAATTAAAAATATGAATTTTTAAACACACTTTGCCAAAAACATTTTTTTATATAAAATTGTCAGCATAATTTGATGCCCAAAAATTCAGTTCACAAAATTCAAACGCTAAAAATTCAGTTCCATAAATTCAGTGTCCAAAAAAAAAAAAGCTTTTGTAAAAAGAGACACAAATTAAAAAAAATGCATTTTAAAACACTGTTTGCCAACACATTTTTTTCAATAAAATTGTCAGCATAATTTGATGCCCAAAAATTCAGTTCACAAAATTCAAACACTAAAAATTTGGTTCCATAAATTCAGTGTAAAAAAAACAAAAAAAACTTTTGTAATAAGAGACACAAATTAACCTCCATATGAGTCTTGGTTTTTGAAGCAGCAAATTTTTCGACATTGAATTTTTCAGCACTGAGTTATTTATTTTTTATACTGAATTTATATACACTCAATTAAAAAAAATAATTTTTAAACACATTTTGCCAACACATTTTTTCAATAAAATTGTCAGCATAATTTGATGCCCAAAAATTCAGTTCAAAAAATTGAAACGCTAAAAATTCAGTTCCATAAATTCAATGTAAAAAAAAAAAAAAGAAGCTTTTGTAATAAGAGACACAAATTAACCTCTATATGAGTCTTGGTTTTTGAAGCAGCAAATTTTCAACATTGACTTTTTCAGCACTGATTTTTTTTTACACTGAATTTATATACAATCAATTAAAAAAAAATAAAAAATTAATTTTTAAATACACTTTGCCAAAAACATTTTTTTTCAATAAAATTGTCAGCATAATTTGATGCCCAAAAATTCAGTTCACAAAATTCAAACGCAAAAAATTCCGTTCCATGAATTCAGTGTAAAAAAACAAACTTTTGTAATAAGAGACACAAGTCAACCTCCATATTTTAAGCACAGAATTTTTCAGCACTGATTTGTTTTTTACACTGAATTTATATACACTCAATTTAAAAACATTTTTAAAAATGAATTTTAAAACACATTTTGTCAACACATTTTTTTCAATAAAATTGTCAGCATAATTTGATGCCCAAAAATTCAGTTCACAAAATTCAAATGCTAAAAATTTGGTTCCATAATTTCAGTGTAAAAAAAAAATAATTTTTGTAATAAGAGACACAAATTAACCTCCATAAGAGTCTTGGTTTTTGAAGCAGCAAATTTTTTGACATTGAATTTTTCAGCACTGGTTTTTTTTTTTTTTTTTACACTGAATTTAAATACACTCAATTAAAAAAAATTAAAAAAATGCATTTGTAAACACACTTTGCCAAAAACATTTTTTTCAATAAATTTGTCAGCATAATTTGATGGCCAAAAATTCAGTTCACAAAATTCAAACGCAAAAAAATTCAGTGTAAAAAAAACAAACTTTTGTAATAAGAGACACAAGTCAACCTCCATACCTTGTGTACAAAATTGTGCTCTATAAATGAACTTGCCTTGCAAAGTTGCAAAACATGGAAAGATCTAGTTTGTTACGTGCAATATTTGTCAGAAGGATAACTGAGACTAGACAAAAACCGGGGCAAAGTTTGGCTGAAAACCTTCTAATCCAAACCTTGTCACCTTTTCTGTACATTTCCATTTGACGTGCACGTCGCCACTAATGTGCTTATGGACGCCTCAAAGCGCACCCTAACTGGGAACCAAAATACTCCACGCGTCCGCTTCGACGCGAGCACCGCGGAACCTTCCGTCACGGCGGGGGGAGGCGGCTCCTAATCAGCGCCCAGCTGAGCGTGACCTTTTCCAGGTCTGAGACAGGCTGACGTGGCCCCCCGTCGAGTCGCCGCGGTTCCCGGGGGTGAGCGCCGCCGCCGCCGCCGTGTCCGTGTTGGGCACACATGACAAGGCCGGAGATCCGTGTTCCGCCGCGCCTGACTAGACGAAAGAAAGGGCTTAACTTCTTTTTTCCACACCTGTGAATGTTAGGAATAAGCCATGAAATCACCACCTGGACTATTACCTCGTTCTTACACTTCATCAAAATAAAACTACCGGTTACAATTTTCCAAATAATCATGAACTTATGATTTAATGGCAGCTACACATTGCAAAAAAAGGCATGTTCACCACTGTGTTACATGGCCTTTCCTTTTAACAACACTCAGTAAAGGTTTGGGAAAAGAGGAGACACGTTTTTGAAGTGGAATTCTTTCCCATTCTTGTTGTTCAACAGTCTCAATGGGCCAGTCTAGTACACGCACTCTTTTACTATGCTGTTGCAACACGTGGCTTGGCATCGTCTTGCTGAAATAAGCAGGGGCGTCCGTGTTAACGTTGCTCGGATGGCGACATATGTTGCTCCAGAACCTTTCAGCATTAATGGTGCCTTCACAGATGTGTAAGTTACCCATGCCTTGGGCACTAATACACCCCCATACCATCACACATGCTGACTTTTACACTTTGCGCCTAGAACAGTCCGGATGGTTCTTTTCCTCTTTGTTCCGGAGGACACGACATCCACAGAGTCCAAAAACTATTCGAAATGTGGACTCGTCAGACCGCGGAACGCTTTTCCACTTTGCATCAGTCCATCTTTGATGACTTCGCCAGCGGGTGTTGTTGATAAATGTCCGTGGCTTTGCATAGTGGAGTTTTAACTCGCACTTCCAGATGTAGCGACCGACTGTAGTTACCCACAGTGGTTTTCCGAAGTGCTCCTGAGCCCATGCGGTGATATCCTTTACACGCCGGTGTCGCTTTTCGATGCAGACCCAATGTTGGTTTTCAGCCTTGCCGCTTACGTGCAGTGATTTCTCCAGATTCTCTGAACTGCTAGCATACTTGTGAGAATGTCAGCATGCTAGCATTTTTTCGCTAGCGTATCTCAATATTAGCATGCTAACGTTTAATGCTAGCCTTTTTTGCTACTTTCTATGTCTACACCAACAAATACTGCATTTTGGTATTTCTCGCTATTTTTAACGTTAGCCAGCCATGCACCTTAGAGATGTATAACTTGGAACGTGACACATGTTAACTACTAGCGTGCTAACTTTTCCACTTCAGTCTATCTTGGATGACTTCGCCAGCGGGTGTTGTTGATAAATGGCTGTGGCTTTGCATAGTGGGGTTTTAACTCGCACTCACAGATGTCGCGACCGACTGTCGTTACTGAGAGTGGTTTTCTCAAGTGTTCCCGAGCCCATGCGGTGATATCCTTTACACGCCGGTGTCGCTTTTCGATGCAGAACCAATGTTGGTTTTCAGCCTTGCCGCTTTCGTGCAGTGATTTCTCCAGATTCTCTGAACTGCTAGCATACTTGTGAGAATGTCAGCATGCTAGCATTTTTTCCGCTAGCGTATCTCATATTAGCATGCTAACGTTTAATGCTAGCCTTTTTTGCTACTTTCATTGTCTACACCAACAAATACTGCATTTTGGTATTTCTCGCTATTTTCAACGTTAGCCAGCCATGCACCTTAGAGATGTATAACTTGGAACGTGACACATGTTAACTACTAGCGTGCTAACTTTTCCACTTCAGTCCATCTTAGATGACTTCGCCAGCGGGTGTTGTTGATAAATGGCTGTGGCTTTGCATAGTGGAGTTTTAACTCGCACTTAACAGATGTAGCGACCGACTGTCGCTACTGAGAGTGGTTTCCTCAAGTGGTGATATCCTTTACACGCTGATGTCGCTTTTCGATGCAAAACCAATGTTGGTTTTCAGCCTTGCCGCTTTCGTGCAGTGATTTTCTCCAGATTCCCTGAACCTTTTGACGATATTACGGAGCGTAATTGGTGAAATCCCTAAATTCCTTGCAATAGCTGCTTGAGAAAGGTTTTTCTTAAACAATTTGACAAAGTGGTGACCCTCGCCCCCGTCCTTGTTTGTGAATTACCTACTTTTATACCCAATCATGGCACCCACCTGTTCCCAATTAGCCCGGTCACTGGTGGGATGTTCCAAATAAGTGTTTTGACGAGCACGCCTCAACTTTCTCAGTCTTTTTTGCCACATGTGCCAGCTTTTTTTTGAAAGCAATTCCAAATGAGCTAATATTTACGAAGTTTCTCAGTGTGAACATTACGACTACGAGACGAAACGGCTAACGAGCCCCCACATATGATACACCGTCGGAAAGGTCTCGTTCGTGCCGAGAGGCGTGTCTTGAATTGGGAACATTTCGTGTTACCATGGCGACGCTATTCACGAATAAACAAAACAGTAGACACGCAACAGAGCCTTGCAGTACAAAAATCATGTTTTTTTTTTTGCTATTTCGGTTCCTCAACTTTCTCAGTCTTTTTTGCCACTTGTGCCAGCTTTTTTCGAAACATGTCTCGGGCGTCAAATTCCAAATGAGCTAATATTTGCAAAAAAAATAACAATGTTTACCAGTTTGAGCGTCAAGTATCTTGTCTTTGCAGTCTGTTCAGTAAGGAGGAAAGTGGTGTGTTTGCCAATAAAGAGGAGACGGACTCTGCCAAAGTCAACTTGAAGACCATTTTATTCCCCCGGGGCGGCCAAAGATGAATAAAAGGTGTCGGAGGCGGCACAAGAGCGTGTGCGAGCTTGGCCTCGGTCAAATCTCATCGCCGCTGGCATGAGGTGACAAATGAGTTTCCCTAAAAGGTGATGAGCGCCACTCCGCCACGCCACCGCGTCCCCGGCCCAAGTCATGTGGTCCAATTTACACTAATTAGTTTGACATCAGCTTGAGAGAGTGCGAGCGTTCCCCTCGCCGTCCTCCTTTCTGCACTCGTCATTAGGAACAAGTCCGGGCGAGGCCCCGGCTCAGCGGGGGGTGTGTGTGTGTGTGAGTGTGTGAGTGTGTGTGTGTGTTTCTACCCTTCTTGAGACATGAAGAAGGAAAAGCATCTTCCGTATGAGGAGGTGTGAACAAGTGATGACATGAATCATGGTCTCAATAACATTGCATCTAATAGAGAGCCAAATACTAGAGTCCGTGAACATTGCTCCAAAGTCAGGATGTTATTGTTGATTTAATGTGCACACAAAAGTAAACATTGGACTTCCTTATTCATCCCCGCCAGGTGATTTTGCCACTTCCGGTGCTGAGGAGGGATTTTTCACATTGACTGTGTGTCGCTTTTAAAAGTGCTCCCCCTCTGGTCAACATATGAAATAACAAGTGTGTGTAAGAAATTGAAATGCGCCCCCTTTGGGCCAAAATTAATGACACTAATTAAATAGATGTGTATATAGAGACATACTGTAATAACTTGAAGTAATGAAGATTAAAAAATAATTACAAACAAAAAAATTCAAAAATAAAAATCTTTTTCTCACAATGTGTCAACTTTTTTCTTATAAAATTAATAACAATTTCTCATTTTCTTTCTGCTTCCGTGACATTGCAATATTTTCTCGTAAAATTATTACTTTTTTATGTAAAATGATTACATTTTAATTGCAAAATGGTGACATTTGTCGTATAAAATTCGGACTTTTATCACAATATTGCCAATTTTTTTGGTTGTTCTTGTAAAATAGTGACTTTTTTTTGGAGTAAAATTATGACTTTTGTCATAATTTTGTCAAGTAAAATTCTGACTTTTATCACAATATTGCCAATTCTTTTTGTTGTTTTAGTAAAATACTGAAATTTTTGGAATAAAATTATGACTTTTCAAAATAAAATTCAGATTATTATTACAATATTGCCAAAATGTCAAAGTTTTCATATAAAATTGTGACTTTTGTCGAGTAAAATTATGACTTTAATCACAATATTGCCATTTTTTTGTTCTTGTAAAATAGTGACATTTTTGGAGTAAAATTATGACTTTTGTCATAATTTTGACAAGTAAAATTCCGATTATTATTATAATATTGCCAAAATGTAAAAGTTTTCATATAAAATTGTGACTTTTGTCGAATAAAATTCAGACTTTTTTTCACAATATTGCCCATTTTTTTGGTTGTTCCTGTAAAATAGTGACATTTTTGGAGTAAAATTATGACTTTTGTCATAATTTTGCCAAGTAAAATTCCGATTATTATTATTATAATATTGCATAAATTTAAAAGTTTTCATATAAAATTGTGACTTTTGTCGAGTAAAATTCTGACTTTAATAACAATATTGCAAATTTTTTTGTTGTTCTTGTAAAACAGTGACATTTTTGGAGTAAAATTCAGATTATTATTATAATATTGCCAAAATGTCAAAGTTTTCATTTTGTCATAATTTTGTCAAGTAAAATTCTGACTTTTACCACAATATTGCCAATTTTTGTTTTTGTTTTAGTAAAATACTGAAATTTTTGTAGTAAAATTATGACTTTTGTCATAATTTTACCGAGTAAAATTCAGATTATTATTATAATATTGCCAAAATGTAAAAGTTTTCATATAAAATTGTGACTTTTGTCGAGTAAAATTCGTACTTTGATCACAATATTGCCAATTTTTTTGTTGTTCTTTTAAAATAGTGACATTTTTGGAGTAAAATTATGACTTTTGTCATAATTTTGTCAAGTAAAATTATGACTTTTATCACAATATTGCCATTTTTTTTGTTTGTTTTAGTAAAATACTGACATTTTTGGAGTAAAATTATGACTTTTGTCATAATTTTACCGAGTAAAATTCAGATTATTATTATAATATTGCCAAAATTTAAAAGTTTTCATATAAAATTGTGACTTTTGTCGAGTAAAATTATGACTTTTATCACAATATTGCCAATTTTTTTGTTGTTCTTTTAAAATAATGACATTTTTGGAGTAAAATTATGACTTTTGTCATAATTTTGTCAAGTAAAATTCTGACTTTTATCACAATATTGCCAATTTTGTTGTTGTTCTTGTAACATAGTGACATTTTTGGAGTAAAATTATGACTTTTGTCATAATTTTGCCAAGTAAAATTCCGATTATTATTATAATATTGCCAAAATTTAAAAGTTTTCATATAAAATTGTGACTTTTGTCGAATAAAATTCAGATTATTATTATAATATTGCCAAAATGTCAAGGTTTTCATATAAAATTGTGACTTTTGTCGAATAAAATTCTGACTATAATAACAATATTGCAAATGTTTTTGTTCTTATTGTAAAACAGTGACATTTTTGGAGTAAAATTGTGACTTTTGTCGAGTAAAATTCAGATTATTATTATAATATTGCCAAAATGTCAAGGTTTTCATATAAAATTCAGACTTTTTTCACAATATTGCAAAAAATTTTGTTGTTCTTGTTAAACAGTGACATTTTTGGAGTAAAATTTAGATTATTATTATAACATTGCCAAAATGTCAAAGTTTTCATTTAAATGGTGACTTTTGTCGAGTAAAATTCTGACTTTTATCACAATATTGCCAATTTTTTTGTTGTTCTTGTAAAATATTGACATTTTTGGAGTAAAATTATGACTTTTGTCATAATTTCGCCAAGTAAAATTCAGATTATTATTATAATATTGCAAAAATTTAAAAGTTTTCATATAAAATTGTGACTTTTGTCGAGTAAAATTCTGACTTTAATCACAATATTGCAATTTTTTTTTTTGTTCTTGTAAAACAGTGACATTTTTGGAGTAAAATTCAGATTATTATTATAATATTGCCAAAATGTCAAAGTTTTCATTTAAATTGTGACTTTTGTCCAGTAAAATTCTGACTTTTATCACAATATTGCCAATTTTTTTGTTGTTCTTGTAAAATACTGACATTTTTGGAGTAAAATTATGACTTTTGTCATAATTTTGCCGAGTAAAATTCAGATTATTATTATAATGCCAAAATGTCAAAGTTTTCATATAAAATTGTGACTTTTGTCTAGTAAAATTCGGACTTTTATCACAATATTGCCAATTTTTTTGTTGTTCTTGTAAAACTGTGACATTTTGAAAAATACAATTATGACTTTTGTCATAATTTTGCCAAGCAAAATTCCGATTATTATTATAATATTGCCAAAATGTAAAAGTTTTCTTATAAAATTGTGACTTTTGTCGAGTAAAATTACGACTTTTATCATAATATTGCACAAATGTTCCGTTTTTCTTGTCAGATTTTGACTTGCGTTGAGTAAAATGACGACTTTTATTATAATACTGACAAAATTCTAAGATTTTTTTGTGAAATTGTGACCTTTTTCTTGTGAAATTACAACTCATTTTTCACAACAAGCTTTTTTTTAAATATTTGCATAGTATGTATATATTATTAATGTTGTAAATACACTTCTTTATATATCTAGAAAGGCTGGTCCTAAAGAGGTAGGCATTTTTGGGGTGTGTGTGTGTGTGTGTGTGTGTGTGTGTGTGTGTGTTCTTGTATTTCTGCCCTTCTTGAGACTTGAAGAAGGAAAAGTATCTTCCATATGAGGAGGTGTGAACAAGTGATGACATGAATCATGGTCCCAATAACATTGCATCTAATAGAGAGCCAAATACTAGAGTCCGTGAACATTGCTCCAAAGTCAGGATGTTTTTTTGTTGATTTAATGTGCACACAAAAGTAAACATTGGACTTCCTTATTCATCCCCGAAAAACCCCGCCAGGTGATTTTGCCACTTCCGGTGCTGAGGAGGGATTTTTCACATTGACTGTGTGTCGCTTTTAAAAGTGCTCCCCCTCTGGTCAACATATGAAATAACAAGTGTGTGTAAGAAATTGAAATGCGCCCCCTTTGGGCCAAAATTAATGACACAAATTAAATAGATATGTATATAGAGACATACTGTAATAACTTGAAGTAAGTAATGAAGATTAAAAAACAATTACAAACAAAAAAAATTCAAAAATAAAAATAAAAGCAGTCTTTTTCTCACAATGTGTCCACAATTTCTCATATTCTTTCTGCTTCCGTAACATTGCAATATTTTCTCGTAAAATAATTATTTTTTTATATAAAATGATTACATTTTAATTGCAAAATGGTGACGTATAAAATTCTGACTTTTATCACAATATTGCCAATTTTTTTGGTTGTTCTTGTAAAATAGTGACTTTTTTTTGGAGTAAAATTATGACTTTTGTCATAATTTTGCCGAGTAAAATTCAGATTATTATTATAATATTGCATAAATTTTAAAGTTTTCATATAAAATTGTGACTTTTGTCGAGTAAAATTCAGACTTTTTTCACAATATTGCAAAATTTTTTGTTGTTCTTGTAAAACAGTGACATTTTTGGAGTAAAATTCAGATTATTACTATAATATTGCCAAAATTTATAAGTTTTCATATAAAATTGTGACTTTTGTCGAGTAAAATTATGACTTTTATCACAATATTGCCAATTTTTTTGTTGTTCTTTTAAAATAGTGACATTTTTGGAGTAAAATGATGACTTTTGTCATAATTTTGTCAAGTAAAATTCTGACTTTTACCACAATATTGCCAATTTTTTGTTTTGTTTTAGTAAAATACTGAAATTTTTGGAGTAAAATTATGACTTTTGTCATAATTTTACCGAGTAAAATTCAGATTATTATTATAATATTGCCAAAATTTAAAAGTTTTCATATACAATTGTGACTTTTGTCGAGTAAAATTATGAATTTTATCACAATATTGCCAATTTTTTTGTTGTTCTTTTAAAATAGTGACATTTTTGGAGTAAAATTATGACTTTTGTCATAATTTTGTCAAGTAAAATTCTGACTTTTATCATAATATTGCCAAATTTTTTGGTTGTTTTAGTAAAATACTGACATTTTTGGAGTAAAATTATGACTTTTGTCATAATTTTGCCGAGTAAAATTCAGATTATTATTATAATATTGCCAAAATTTAAAAGTTTTCATATAAAATTGTGACTTTTGTCGAGTAAAATTCAGACTTTTATCACAATATTGCCAATTTTTTTGTTGTTCTTTTAAAATAGTGACATTTTTGGAGTAAAATTATGACTTTTGTCATAATTTTGTCAAGTAAAATTATGACTTTTACCACAATATTGCCATTTTTATTTTTTTTTAGTAAAATACTGAAATTGTTGGAGTAAAATTATGACTTTTGTCATAATTTTACCGAGTAAAATTCAGATTATTATTATAATATTGCCAAAATTTAAAAGTTTTCATATAAAAGTGTGACTTTTGTCGAGTAAAATTCGTACTTTTATCACAATATTGCCAATTTTTTTGTTGTTCCTGTAAAACTGTGGCATTTTTGGAGTAAAATGATGACTTTTGTCATAATTTTGCCAAGTAAAATTCCGATTATTATTATAATATTGCAAAAATGCAAAAGTTTTCATATAAAATTGTGACTTTTGTCGAGTAAATTTCAGACTTTTTTTCACAATATGCAATTTTTTTTGTTGTTCTTGTAAAACAGTGACATTTTTGGAGTAAAATTCAGATTATTATTATAATTTTGCCAAAATGTAAAAGTTTTCTTATAAAATGGTGACTTTTGTTGAGTAAAATTCAGACTTTTTTCACAATATTGCCCATTTTTTTGTTGTTCTTGTAAAACTGTGACATTTTGAAAAATACAATTATGACTTTTGTCATAATTTTGCCAAGCAAAATTCCGATTATTATTATAATATTGCCAAAATGTAAAAGTTTTCTTATAAAATTGTGACTTTTGTCGAGTAAAATTACGACTTTTATCATAATATTGCACAAATGTTCAGTTTTTCTTGTCAGATTTTGACTTTGAGTAAAATGACGACTTTTATTATAATACTGACAAAATTCTAAGATTTTCTTGTGAAATTGTGACCTTTTTCTTGTGAAATTCCAACTCATTTTTCACAACAAACTTTTTTTTATATTTGCATAGTCTGTATATATTATTAATGTTGTAAATACACTTCTTTATATATCTAGAAAGGCTGGTCCTAAAGAGGGAGGCATTTTTTGGGAGGTCCCAATAATGTAGAAAATACAAGAATGTGTGTGTGTGAGTGTGTTCTTGTATTTTACCCTTCTTGAGACATGAAGAAGGAAAAGTACCTTCCATATGAGGAGGTGTGAACAAGTGATGACATGAATCATGGTCCCAATAACATTGCATCTAATAGAGAGCCAAATACTAGAGTCCGTGAACATTGCTCCAAAGTCAGGATTTTTTTTGTTGATTTAATGTGCACACAAAAGTAAACATTGACAGGTGCAAAGGCAGCAAAATGTGATAAAACATGACGGTAGCTAAAGAAGGACTTCCCTAAAAATGATTACTTTTTAAATGCAAAATGGTGACATTTGTCATATAAAATTCTGACTTTTATCACAATATTGCCAATTTTGTTGTTGTTCTTGTAAAATAGTGCCTTTTTTTTTTGAGTAAAATTATGACTTTTGTCATAATTATGCCAAGTAAAATTTCGATTATTAAGTATTGCCAAAATGTAAAAGTTTTCTTATAAAATTGTGACTTTTGTCGAGTAAAAGTATGACTTTAATCACAATATTGCCAATTTTTTTGTTGTTCTTGTAAAATAGTGACATTTTTGAAGTAAAATTGTGACTTTTGTCGAGTAAAATTCAGATTATTATTATAATATTGCCAAAATGTCAAAGTTTTCATATAAAATTATGACTTTTGTCGAGTAAAATTCAGACTTTTTTCACAATATTGCACATTTTTTTGTTGTTCTTGTAAAATACTGACATTTTTGGAGTAAAATTTAGATTATTAATATAACATTGCCAAAATGTCAAAGTTTTCATTTAAATTGTGACTTTTGTCGAGTACAATTCTGACTTTTATCACAATATTGCCATTTTTTTTTGGTTGTTCTCGTAAAATAGTGACTTTTTTTTGGAGTAAAATTATGACTTTTGTCATAATTTTGCCGAGTAAAATTCAGATTATTTTTATAATGCCAAAATGTCAAAGTTTTCAT
The DNA here is from genome assembly GCF_033978685.3 of Nerophis lumbriciformis. Taxonomy (NCBI): domain Eukaryota; kingdom Metazoa; phylum Chordata; class Actinopteri; order Syngnathiformes; family Syngnathidae; genus Nerophis; species Nerophis lumbriciformis. The sequence goes on from NC_084573.2 coordinate 2,535,920, forward strand.
ATAAAATTGTGACTTTTGTCTAGTAAAATTCGGACTTTTATCACAATATTGCCAATTTTTTTGTTGTTCTTGTAAAACTGTGACATTTTGAAAAATACAATTATGACTTTTGTCATAATTTTTCCAAGCAAAATTCCGATTATTATTATAATATTGCCAAAATGTCAAAGTTTTCTTATAAAATTGTGACTTTTGTCGAGTAAAATTACGACTTTTATCATAATATTGCACAAATGTTCAGTTTTTCTTATCAAACTTTGACTTGCGTTGCGTAAAATGACGACTTTTATTCTAATACTGACAAAATTCTAAGAATTTCTTGTGAAATTGTGACCTTTTTCTTGTGAAATTCCAACTCATTTTTCACAACAAGCTTTTTTTATATTTGCATAGTATGTATATATTATTAATGTTGTAAATACACTTCTTTATATATCTAGAAAGGCTGGTCCCAAGAAGGTAAGCAATGCAAGTGTGTGTGTGTGTGTGTGTGTGTGTGTGTGTGTGTGTGTGTGTGTGTGTGTGTGTGTGAAGTGTTTTTAACTTTTGGCCATCATGCAGCACATCTAAAAAGTTCAATATAAGGTCATTTGTCACCATATAGCGCTTCAAATAATGTGGATTCACAACATGGCAGATTTATTTGGGATTTTAAAAAATTAATAATTTAACATGATATTGTGGAAAAAAATCGAAATAAATAAAAACTAAAAAAAAATTGTAAAATAATACAATTTAAAAAAAAAAAATGTTGGTCCTAAATAAAGCATTCTCAAGCATAAAAATGGCTAAATTAACCAAAAATAGGGGTGTAAAAAATAAATAAATAATTGACTGTCCGATTCATTTGTATTCTTATTTGTAATGATTTTTAATCGCTTAAAAAAATATCAAAAATCAATTTATTGTTCTTTTTGTTTTCCTCCAATATGACTTGTCCAGCCACTCAGGCAAATCATATTGTTGAAAAAAAAATAAAAAAAATGTTGGTCCTAAATAAAGCATGTTCAAGCATGAAAATGTCTAAATCAACCAAATATATAATACTAGTAGTGTTAAAACAAAAATGGATTTTCAGATAAATCGTGATTCTTTCTTATAACGATTCTTAATTGATTTAAAAATAAAAATAAAATAAAAATGTTGTTCCTCCCAATATGCTCTGTAAAGCCACTCAGGCAAATCATATTGTTGGAAAAAAAATACAAAAATGTTTTGGTCCTAAATAAAGCATTTTCAAACATACAAATGGCTGAGTTAACCAAATATTTAAATAGTAGGGTTGTCAAAAAAAATTCTAAATTTTCAGATTTGTGGCTATTCTTATTTATAACGATTTTTAATCCATTTTGAAAAAAATCTCAGATCAAGAAATAAATTTAAAAATATATATATATTTTTTTTCATCAATATGCCCTGTCCAGCCACTCAGGCAAATTATATTGTTGAAAAAAAAAAAAAAAAAAATGTTTTGGTCCTACGTAAAGCATTTTCAAGCATAAAAATGTCTAAATCAACCCAAAATATAATTACTAGGAGTGTCAAAACAAAAATGGATTTTCAGATTAATGGTGATTCTTCTTGTAACAATTCTTAATTGATTAAAAATCAAATTGAAATACTAGGGGTGTCAAAAAATGTCTACATTTTCAGATTAGTTGCTATTCTTTTTATTTGTAACAGTTTTTAATCGATTAAAAAAAAATAAAAAAAATAAAAAAAATAGACAAATAAAATATTGCTGAAAATATAAAAATAGTAAAAAAAAAACGGTACTTTTTGAAGGCGGTATAGTACCGAATATGATTCATTAGTACCGGTATACCATACAACCTTAATACATATGATCCCATGTTTACATCTCATTGTGCAACATGTGAATGTTTTAATGGGAACTAAATGCGATCTCTGAAAGGGGTTAAAATTAATTCCAAAGTATGACACGCCCAAAGTTCAAATCCAGCTTGTTTCTTCAGTTAAAGAGACACTCCAGCTGTTAATCAGCACACATGGCACATAATCATCATATTAGAGCCGGCCAGATGTTTCCACACACCAGGTGGCGCCTTCCTCATTAATGCCCGTGACAAACTGTTTCCTGTCTGCGTCCGTCGGAGGAACCGCCGCGACTCGCGCCGCTTGCAATTAAATCCCATAATGACTGTGCCAAGCAAGCCCCCCCCCCCCCCCCCCCCCCCCCTCCCGATCATTTATTCATAACGCCACAGAAGGAATCGTTTCGGAGACGCGTTAAAAAAACAACACACAAAAACATCAACAACACCCTTCCCTGACTTGAGTTTAATTGCGACAACTGCTAATTTGTATGGAAATCTGTCGCTCCACATATGTTTGTAGAAAGGCCCTTGAAATATTAAGAGAGCCACAAACAACATTTCGATACTTTTGTAAAAATATCGACATTTTGGTACCGGTACCACCCTATGTGCCGGTAGTCTTCCGGTTTGTTCGGGGAATTTTTTACAGTATTTCCCTCATGCACGAGTTTGTGGCTCTCTAATATTTCAAGTTGCATTTGTACAAACCATATGTGGGGGGACAGATTTCCATACAAATGAGCAGTTGTCGCAATTAAACTCAAGTCGGGGACGGGTGTTGTTGATGTTTTTTTGTTACCACATATGAGGGTACCACAATTTTTTTTTTTTTTTTTTATAACGTATGTTTATTATTGTAATTTAGTCCTTAAATAAAATAGTGGACATACTAGACAGCTTGTCTTTTAGTAGTAAGTAAACAAACAAAGACTCCTAATTAGTCTATGCAGTAACATATTGTGTCATTTATACACCTATTATTTTGTACACATTATGAGGGACAAACTGTAAAAAAAATTTATTATTAATCTACTTGTTCATTTACTGTTAATATTTGCTTATTTTCTGTTTTAACATGTTCTTTCTACACTTCTGTTAAAATGTAATAATCACTTATTCTTCTCTTCTTTGATACTTGACATTAGTTTTGGATGATACCACACATTTAGGTATGGATCCGATACCAAGTAGTTACAGGATCAAACATTGGTCATAATCAAAGTCCTCATGTGTCCATGGCCATATTTACTTACTTTTTAAACGTAATATACATTTTTAAAATGTGCGTCAATCACTTGTCCGTTTGGTTATGGTTTTAGTTTTGGATGATACCACACATTTAGGTATCTATGCGATACCAAGTAGTTACAGGATCATACATTGGTCATATTCAAAGTCCTCATGTGTCCAGGGACGTATTTACTGACTTTATAAACATAATATACATTTTAGTAGTCAAACTAAAACGGTTGGAAATAGGGTTAGAAAAAAACAACAACCAGGAATTCCTGGAAATTTGTTGAACGTGGAAAAATGGTTGTTTGAAAGTCCAGGATTAGTTGAAGGTGGAATGGTTTGAATCGGTTGAAGAATGAAGCAACGTTTGTAAGTTTTACAATATAACTAAAACAATCCGTACTTACTAAAGGAGTGTTTTCATGCATATTTGTAATGAAGCGAGCGTCGTTAGCATTAGCTAATAATATGCTAACACATTTACGAGTGGCTGTGTTTGTATTATTAACACACATTCGTTTTGTATCGTTTCAGTTTCACTCAGCGAGTGGGTCCACGCCGATGACTTCTGTTTTGTTCGGTCAGCCGTTTTACTGCCATGTTACAGACACTATTGAAAACAATTATATATATATATATTATATATGTGGGGGAAAAATAAAAAAAATAAAAAATGTAGTGGGTGTGGCTTATTTTGTGCTCTCTAGTCAGGAAAATATGGTAATAATATTACATCTTTAACTATAATGATTATCTTTAATAATGTACGATAAGTTGAAGTTTGGCAACACATTTTAAAAACTAGCTAACGTGGCTTAAATGACTTTTGCAACCGTCTATTTTGGCGATAAAAGTTGTGCTAAAACTTCTGCATGTTGTGTTTGAAAAACAAAAAAAAGGAAATATTCTACATTTGACCTGCAAATAAAATAAAAAAAATGAGCACACATAACAGTTTTATTATGTTTAGAAAGGAATATGAAAAGTGCATCTCTGGCCAATGAGCCAAATAGTAAATGTTTCCTCAAAATTCTACACACAATACCCAGTAATGATAATGTGAGGTTTTTTATTTTATTTGAGCAACTTTATTAAAAATTAAAAACACTCATAAGTATTCACAGTACTTTGTTGATGCACCTTTGGCAGCAATTACAGCCTCAAGTCTTTTTTGAATGGCACACCTATCTTTGGTCAGTTTCCCCCATTCTTCCCATCCAACCTGATGGTGGGAAAGATGAATGCAACAATGTACGGAGACATCCTGGATGAAAACCAACGCTTCCCATCCAACCTGACGGAGGGAAAGATGAATGCAGCAATGTACGGAGACATCCTGGATGAAAACCGACGCTTTCCATCCAACCTGATAGAGGGAAAGATGAATGCAGCAATGTACGGAGACATCCTGGATGAAAACCGACGCTTCCCATCCAACTCGATGGCGGGAAAGATGAATGCAGCAATGTACGGAGACATCCTGGATGAAAACCTACGCTTCCCATCCAAACTGATGGAGGGAAAGATGAATGCAGCAATGTACGGAGACATCCTGGATGAAAACTAACATTTCCCATCCAACCTGATGGAGGGAAAGATGAATGCAGCAATGTACGGAGACATCCTGGATGAAAACCGACGCTTTCCATCCAACCTGATGGAGGGAAAGATGAATGCAGTGATGTACAGAAACATCTTGGATGAAAACCAAGACTTCTCGTCCAAACTGATGGAGGGAAATATGAATGCAACAATGTACAGAGACATCCTGGATGAAAACCAACATTTCCAAACCAACATGATGGAGGGAAAGATGAATGCAGTGATGTATGGAGACATCCTGGATGAAAACCGACGCTTTCCATCCAACCTGATAGAGGGAAAGATGAATGCAACAACATACGGAAACATCCTGGATGAAAACCAAGACTTCCCATCCAACCTGATGGTGGGAAATATGAATGCAACAATGTACAGAGACATCCTGGATGAAAACCAACATTTCCCATACAACCTGATAGAGGGAAAGATGAATGCAGGAATGTACGGAGACATTCTGGATGAAAACCAACGCTTCTCATCCAACCTGATGGAGGGAAAGATGAATGCAGCAATGTACGGAGAGATCCTGGATGAAAACCGACGCTTTCCATCCAACCTGATGGAGGGAAAGATGAATGCAGAAATGTACGGAGACATCCTGAATGAAAACCGACGCTTCCCATCCAACCTGATGGAGGTAAAGATGAATGCAGCAATGTATAGAGACATCCTGGATAAAAACCAACGCTTCTTATCCAACTTGATGGTGGGAAAGATGAATGCAGCAATGTACGGAGACATCCTGGATGAAAACCAATGCTTCCCACCCAACCTGATGGTGGGAAAGATGAATGCAGCAATGTAAAGAGACATCCTGGATGAAAACCGACGCTTCCCATACAACCTGATAGAGGGAAATATGAATGCAGCCATGTACGGAGACATCCTGGATGAAAACCAGCGCTTCCCATCCAAACTGATGGAGGGAAAGATGAATGCAGCAATGTGCGGAGACATCCTGGATGAAAACCAACCCTGATGGAGGGAAAGATGAATGCAGTAATGTACGGAAACATCCTGGATGAAAACCAAGACTTCTCGTCCAAACTGATGGAGGGAAAGATGAATGCAGCAATGTACAGAGACATCCTGGATGAAAACCAATGCTTCCCATCCAACCTGATGGTGGGAAAGATGAATGCAACAATGTACAGAGACATCCTGGATGAAAACCAACGCTTCCCATCCAACCTAATGGAGGGAAAGATGAATGCAACAATGTACAGAGACATCCTGGATGAAAACCGACGCTTCCCATCCAACCTGATGGGGGGAAAGATGAATGCAGCAATGTACGGAGACATCCTGGATGAAAACCAACGCTTCCCATATAACCTGATAGAGGGAAAGATGAATGCAGCAATGTACAGAGACATCCTGGATGAAAACCAACGCTTCCCATATAACCTGATAGAGGGAAAGATGAATGCAGTGATGTACGGAAACATCCTGGATGAAAACCAACATTTCCCATCCAACCTGATGGAGGGAAAGATGAATGCAGCAATGTACAGAGACATCCTGGATGAAAACCAACGCTTCCCATATAACCTGATAGAGGGAAAGATGAATGCAGCAATGTACGGAGACATCCTGGATGAAAACCGACGCTTCCCATCCAACCTGATGGTGGGAAAGATGAATGCAGCAATATACAGAGACATCCTGGATGAAAACCGACGCTTCCCATCCAACTTGATGGAGGGAAAGATGAATACAGCAATGTACGGAGACATCCTGGATGAAAACCGACGCTTCCCATACAACCTGATGGAGGGAAAGATGAATGCAGCAATGTATGGAGACATCCTGGATGAAAACCAACGCTTCCCATCCAACCAGATGGAGGGAAAGATGAATACAGCAATGTGCGGAGACATCCTGGATGAAAACCAACATTTCCCATCCAACCTGATAGATGGAAAGATGAATGCAACAATGTACGGAAACATCCTGGATGAAAACCAACACCTCCCATCCAACCTTATGGAGGGAAAGATGAATGCAGTGATGTACGGAGACATCCTGGATGAAAACCAACATTTTTCATCCAACCTGATGGAGGGAAAGATGAATGCAGTGATGTACGGAAACATCCTGGATGAAAACCAAGACTTCCCGTCCAAACTGATGGAGGGAAAGATGAATGCAGCAATGTGCGGAGACATCCTGGATGAAAACCAACACTTCCCATCCAACCTGATGGAGGGAAAGATGAATGCAACAACATACGGAAACATCCTGGATGAAAACCAAGACTTCCCGTCCAAACTGATGGAGGGAAAGATGAATGCAGCAATGTACAGAGACATCCTGGATGAAAACCGACGCTTCCCATCCAACCTGATAGAGGGAAATATGAATGCAGCAATGTACGGAAACATCCTGGATGAAAACCAACATTTCCCATCCAACCTGATAGAGGGAAAGATGAATGCAACAATGTACGGAAACATCCTGGATGAAAACCAACACCTCCCATCCAACCTTATGGAGGGAAAGATGAATGCAGTGATGTACGGAGACATCCTGGATGAAAACCAACATTTCCCATCCAACCTGATGGAGGGAAAGAGGAATACAGTGATGTACGGAATAATCCTGGATGAAAACCAACATTTCTCGTCCAAACTGATGGAGGGAAAGATGAATGCAGCAATGTACGGAGACATCCTGGATGAAAACCAACATTTCCCATCCAACCTGATAGAGGGAAAGATGAATGCAGCAATGTACGGAGACATCTGGATGAAAACCAACATTTTTCATCCAACCTGATAGAGGGAAAGATGAATGCAGCAATGTACAGAGACATCCTGGATGAAAACCAACATTTCCCATACAACCTGATAGAGGGAAAGATGAATGCAACAATGTACAGAGACATCCTGGATGAAAACCAACGCTTCCCATCCAACCTGATGGAGGGAAAGATGAATGCAGCAATGTACGGAGACATCCTGGATGAAAACCAACACTTCCCATCCAACCCGATGGAGGGAAAGATGAATGCAGCAATGTACGGAGACATCCTGGATGAAAACCAACACTTCCCATCCAACCCGATGGAGGGAAAGATGAATGCAGCAATGTACGGAGACATCTGGATGAAAACCAACAATTCCCTTTCAAAGATAGGTGTGCCAAGCGTGTTGCCTCGTATTCAAAAAGACTTGAAGCTGTAATTATTTTTGACCAAATTTGCAAAATGTATTTATTTTTTCCACGGGAATTGTGTGTAGAATTTTGAGGACCAAAAAAATGAATGTCTTCCATTTAGGAGTTGAGGCTGTAACTTAACCCAAAGGTAATGCAAGAAAGGAAGACCCACAGGCAACATACGGTGAGGAAGACAGACTAAATATTCTTTATTAAATATAGAAAATGTGTGAAACAGAATTGCGTCACGGCTTGTAAACGTTCCTGTCCCTCCAGGGCCCGCAGCAGCAACAATACATTCCCTCCAGGGCCCGCAGCAGCAACTATACATTCCCTCCAGGGCCCGCAGCAGCAACTATACATTCCCTCCAGGGCCCGCAGCAGCAACTATACATTCCCTCCAGGGCCCGCAGCAGCAACTATACATTCCCTCCAGGGCCCGCAGCAGCAACTATACATTCCCTCCAGGGCCCGCAGCAGCAACTATACATTCCCTCCAGGGCCCGCAGCAGCAACTATACATTCCCTCCAGGGCCCGCAGCAGCAACTATACATTCCCTCCAGGGCCCGCAGCAGCAACTATACATTCCCTCCAGGGCCCGCAGCAGCAACTATACATTCCCTCCAGGGCCCGCAGCAGCAACTATACATTCCCTCCAGGGCCCGCAGCAGCAACTATACATTCCCTCCAGGGCCCGCAGCAGCAACTATACATTCCCTCCAGGGCCCGCAGCAGCAACTATACATTCCCTCCAGGGCCCGCAGCAGCAACTATACATTCCCTCCAGGGCCCGCAGCAGCAACTATACATTCCCTCCAGGGCCCGCAGCAGCAACTATACATTCCCTCCAGGGCCCGCAGCAGCAACTATACATTCCCTCCAGGGCCCGCAGCAGCAACTATACATTCCCTCCAGGGCCCGCAGCAGCAACTATACATTCCCTCCAGGGCCCGCAGCAGCAACTATACATTCCCTCCAGGGCCCGCAGCAGCAACTATACATTCCCTCCAGGGCCCGCAGCAGCAACTATACATTCCCTCCAGGGCCCGCAGCAGCAACTATACATTCCCTCCAGGGCCCGCAGCAGCAACTATACATTCCCTCCAGGGCCCGCAGCAGCAACAATACATTCCCTCCAGGGCCCGCAGCAGCAACAATACATTCCCTCCAGGGCCCGCAGCAGCAACTATACATTCCCTCCAGGGCCCGCAGCAGCAACAATACATTCAGCTTGAGTGGAAATGGAAGACATGGAAGTATTGGAGAATCCTTGGCGTGGAAGTGCAGGATAGGTAAGTCCATGTGGTGAGTGGCACTAAAACCAAACGGTGGCAAAGCGTCAGGAGAACAGTTGTCCTCTCAAGTGGACGTCCCAAACAAAAACATTTAAGGCGCATTTGGCATTTGGGTGTGCTTGAGGGGGGGGAAGTGTGTGCGCAGCGGCACGGAGCCAGGGTCCTTTTCCTTTTTTCCCTTCTGAAGATGTGACGGCAAGTGACCGAGCACAAGCCGTGAGCGAAGAAGGAGGGAAGGATCTTACCTTAACACCTGAAATCGGGGGAAAACTAGTCCGAGTACGACAAAAATTAAAAAAAAAGGACATAAAATGTGCAGGAATTGAAAGCAAGATTGATATATTAGTGCTGGAATGACCAGATGTGACAATTCAATAATGCAGCATTTGGAGGCGGAGCCATTAAAGTGGGCGTGGCTAGGGATGGGCACCTGTCACCTTTGAGTCAATACCAATTGTTTTGCAACCGTAATTATTTATGACACTTTTTTTTTTTTTTCAGCCATCCATAGCCTTTCTACTCGTATGGCTTCGTCACCATTAAAGTGGGCGTGGCTAGGGATGGATACCTGTCACCTTTGAGTCAATACCAATTGTTTTGCAACCGTCTATTTTGGCAATTAATTATGACATTTTTTATTTTTTTTCAGCTGCAGCGCCATCCGTAGCGTTTCTACTCGTATGGCTTCTTTGCCATTAAAGTGGGCGTGGCTAGGGATGGGCACCTGTCATTTTTGAGTGACTACCAATTGTTTTGCAACCGTAATTATTTATGACACTTTTTTTTCCAACCGCAGCGCTGTTCGGTTTTTCCGTCCGTCCGTAGCGTTTCTACTCGTATGGCTTATTCGCCATTAAAGTGGGCGTGGCTAGGGATGGGCACCTGTCACCTTTGAGTCAATACCAATTGTTTTGCAACCGTAATTATTTATGACACTTTTTTTTTTTTTCAACCATCCAACGCGTTTCTACTCGTATGGCTTCTTCACCATTAAAGTGGGCGTGGCTAGGGATGGGCACCTGTCACCTTTGAGTCAATACCAATTGTTTTGCAACCGTAATTATTTATGACACTTTTTTTTTTTCAGCCATCCATAGCGTTTCTACTCGTATGGCTTCTTCGCTATTAAAGTGGGCGTGGCTAGGGATGGGCACCTGTCACCTTTGAGTCAATACCAATTGTTTTGCAACCGTAATTATTTATGACACTTTTTTTTTTTTTTTCCAGCCATCCATAGCGTTTCTACTCGTATGGCTTTTTCACCACTAAAGTGGGCGTGGCTAAGGATGGGCACCTGTCACTTTTGAGTCAATACCAAATGTTTTGCAACCGTAATTATTTATGACACTTTTTTTTTTTTCAGCCATCCATAGCGTTTCTACTCGGATGGCTTATTCGCCATTAAAGTGGGCGTGGCTAGGGATGGCTACCTGTCACCTTTGAGTCAATACCAATTGTTTTGCAACCGTAATTATTTATGACACTTTTTTTTTTTTCAGCCATCCATAGCGTTTCTACTCGTATGGCTTCTTCGCTATTAAAGTGGGCGTGGCTAGGGATGGGCACCTGTCACCTTTGAGTCAATACCAATTGTTTTGCAACCGTAATTATTTATGACACTTTTTTTTTTTTTTTTCCAGCCATCCATAGCGTTTCTACTCGTATGGCTTTTTCACCACTAAAGTGGGCGTGGCTAAGGATGGGCACCTGTCACTTTTGAGTCAATACCAAATGTTTTGCAACCGTAATTATTTATGACACTTTTTTTTTTTTCAGCCATCCATAGCGTTTCTACTCGGATGGCTTATTCGCCATTAAAGTGGGCGTGGCTAGGGATGGCTACCTGTCACCTTTGAGTCAATACCAATTGTTTTGCAACCGTAATTATTTATGACACTTTTTTTTTTTTCAGCCATCCATAGCGTTTCTACTCGTATGGCTTCTTCGCTATTAAAGTGGGCGTGGCTAGGGATGGGCACCTGTCACCTTTGAGTCAATACCAATTGTTTTGCAACCGTAATTATTTATGACACTTTTTTTTTTTTTTTTCCAGCCATCCATAGCGTTTCTACTCGTATGGCTTTTTCACCACTAAAGTGGGCGTGGCTAAGGATGGGCACCTGTCACTTTTGAGTCAATACCAAATGTTTTGCAACCGTAATTATTTATGACACTTTTTTTTTTTTCAGCCATCCATAGCGTTTCTACTCGGATGGCTTATTCGCCATTAAAGTGGGCGTGGCTAGGGATGGCTACCTGTCACCTTTGAGTCAATACCAATTGTTTTGCAACCGTAATTATTTATGACACTTTTTTTTTTTTTTCCAACCGCAGCGCTGTTCGGTTTTTCCGGCCGTCCGTAGCGTTTCTACTCGGATAGCTTATTCGCCATTAAAGTGGGCGTGGCTATGGATGGGCACCTGTCACCTTTGAGTCAATACCAATTGTTTTGCAACCGTCTATTTTGGCGATTAATTATGACCTTTTTTTTTTTTCAACCGCAGCGCTGTTCGGTTTTCCGGCCGTCCGTAGCGTTTCTACTCGTATGGCTTATTCGCCATTAAAGTGGGCGTGGCTAGGGATGGGCACCTGTCACCTTTGAGTCAATACCAATTGTTTTGCAACCGTAATTATTTATGACACTTTTTTTTTTTTTTTATCAGCCATCCACAGCCTTTCTACTCATATGGCTTCTTCGCCATTAAAGTGGGCGTGGCTAGGGATGGGCACCTGTCACCTTTGAGTCAATACCAATTGTTTTGCAACCGTCTATTTTGGCGCTTAATTATGACACTTTTTTTTTTTTCAACCATCCATAGCGTTTCTACTCGTATGGCTTCTTCACCACTAAAGTGGGCGTGGCTAGGGATGGGCACCTGTCACTTTTGAGTCAATACCAAATGTTTTGCAACCGTAATTATTTATGACACTTTTTTTTTTTTTTTTTTTTCAGCCATCCATAGCGTTTCAACTCGCATGGCTTTTTCACCACTAAAGTGGGCGTGGCTAGGGATGGGCACCTGTCACTTTTGAGTCAATACCAAATGTTTTGCAACCGTAATTATTTATGACACTTTTTTTTTTTTTCAGCCATCCATAGCGTTTCTACTCGTATGGCTTCTTCGCTATTAAAGTGGGCGTGGCTAGGGATGGGCACCTGTCACCTTTGAGTCAATACCAATTGTTTTGCAACCGTAATTATTTATGACACTTTTTTTTTTTTTTTTTCAGCCATCCATAGCGTTTCTACTCGTATGGCTTCTTCGCCATTGAAGTGGGCGTGGCTAGGGATGGGCACCTGTCACTTTTGAGTCAATACCAAATGTTTTGCAACCGTAATTATTTATGACACTTTTTTTTTTTTTTTTTTCAGCCATCCATAGCGTTTCAACTCGCATGGCTTTTTCACCACTAAAGTGGGCGTGGCTAAGGATGGGCACCTGTCACTTTTGAGTCAATACCAAATGTTTTGCAACCGTAATTATTTATGACACTTTTTTTTTTTTTAAGCCATCCATAGCGTTTCTACTCGTATGGCTTCTTCGCTATTAAAGTGGGCGTGGCTAGGGATGGGCACCTGTCACTTTTGAGTCAATACCAATTGTTTTGCAACCGTCTATTTTGGCGATTAATTATGACACTTTTTTTTTTTTTTCCAACCGCAGCGCTGTTCGGTTTTCCGGCCGTCCGTAGCGTTTCTACTCACATGGCTTATTCGCCATTAAAGTGGGCGTGGCTAGGGATGGGCACCTGTCACCTTTGAGTCAATACCAATTGTTTTGCAACCGTCTATTTTGGCAATTAATTATGACACTTTTTTTTTTTTCAACCATCCATAGCGTTTCTACTCGTATGACTTCTTCACCATTAAAGTGGGCGTGGCTAGGGATGGGCACCTGTCACCTTTGAGTCCACACCAATTGTTTTGCAACCGTCTATTTTGGCGATTAATTATGACACTTTTTTTTTCAGCCATCCATAGCGTTTCTACTCGGATGGCTTATTCGCCATTAAAGTGGGCGTGGCTAGGGATGGGCACCTGTCACCTTTGAGTCAATACCAATTGTTTTGCAACCGTAATTATTTATGACACTTTTTTTTTTTTTTCAGCCATCCATAGCGTTTCTACTCGGATGGCTTCTTCACCATTAAAGTGGGCGTGGCTAGGGATGGGCACCTGTCACCTTTGAGTCAATACCAATTGTTTTGCAACCGTAATTATTTATGACACTTTTTTTTTTTTTTCAGCCATCCATAGCGTTTCTACTCGGATGGCTTCTTCACCATTAAAGTGGGCGTGGTTAGGGATGGGCACCTGTCACTTTTGAGTCAATACCAAATGTTTTGCAACCGTAATTATTTATGACACTTTTTTTTTTTTTAAGCCATCCATAGCGTTTCTACTCGTATGGCTTCTTCGCTATTAAAGTGGGCGTGGCTAGGGATGGGCACCTGTCACTTTTGAGTCAATACCAATTGTTTTGCAACCGTCTATTTTGGCGATTAATTATGACACTTTTTTTTTTTTTTCCAACCGCAGCGCTGTTCGGTTTTCCGGCCGTCCGTAGCGTTTCTACTCACATGGCTTATTCGCCATTAAAGTGGGCGTGGCTAGGGATGGGCACCTGTCACCTTTGAGTCAATACCAATTGTTTTGCAACCGTCTATTTTGGCAATTAATTATGACACTTTTTTTTTTTTCAACCATCCATAGCGTTTCTACTCGTATGACTTCTTCACCATTAAAGTGGGCGTGGCTAGGGATGGGCACCTGTCACCTTTGAGTCCACACCAATTGTTTTGCAACCGTCTATTTTGGCGATTAATTATGACACTTTTTTTTTCAGCCATCCATAGCGTTTCTACTCGGATGGCTTATTCGCCATTAAAGTGGGCGTGGCTAGGGATGGGCACCTGTCACCTTTGAGTCAATACCAATTGTTTTGCAACCGTAATTATTTATGACACTTTTTTTTTTTTTTCAGCCATCCATAGCGTTTCTACTCGGATGGCTTCTTCGCCATTAAAGTGGGCGTGGCTAGGGATGGGCACCTGTCACCTTTGAGTCAATACCAATTGTTTTGCAACTGTCTTTTTTGGCGATTAATTATGACACTTTTTTTCCCTTTTTTTTCAGCCATTCGTAGCGTTTCTACTCGTATGGCTTATTCGCCATTAAAGTGGGCGTGGCTAGGGATGGGCACCTGTCACCTTTGAGTCAATACCAATTGTTTTGCAACTGTTTTTTTTGGCAATTAATTATGACACTTTTTTTTTTTTTTTTTTTTACCGCAGCGCTGTTCGGTTTTCCGGCCGTCCGTAGCGTTTCTACTCGGATGGCTTCTTCGCTATTAAAGTGGGTGTGGCTAGGGATGGGCACCTGTCACCTTTGAGTCAATACCAATTGTTTTGCAACCGTCTATTTTGGCGATTAATTATGACACTTTTTTTTTCAGCCATCCATAGCGTTTCTACTCGTATGGCTTCTTCGCCATTAAAGTGGGCGTGGCTAGGGATGGGCACCTGTCACCTTTGAGTCAATACCAATTGTTTTGCAACCGTCTATTTTGGCGATTAATTATGACACTTTTTTTTTTTTTTTTCAGCCATCCGTAGCGTTTCTACTCGTATGGCTTCTTCGCCATTAAAGTGGGCGTGGCTAGGGATGGGCACCTGTCACCTTTGAGTCAATACCAATTGTTTTGCAACCGTAATTATTTATGACACTTTTTTTTTTTTTTTTCAGCCATCCGTAGCGTTTCTACTCGTATGGCTTCTTCGCCATTAAAGTGGGCGTGGCTAGGGATGGGCACCTGTCACCTTTGAGTCAATACCAATTGTTTTGCAACCATAATTATTTATGACACTTTTTTTTTTTCAGCCATCCATAGCGTTTCTACTCGTATGGCTTATTCGCCATTAAAGTGGGCGTGGCTAGGGATGGGCACCTGTCACCTTTGAGTCAATACCAATTGTTTTGCAACCGTCTATTTTGGCAATTAATTATGACACTTTTTTTTTTTTCAACCATCCATAGCGTTTCTACTCGTATGACTTCTTCACCATTAAAGTGGGCGTGGCTAGGGATGGGCACCTGTCACCTTTGAGTCCACACCAATTGTTTTGCAACCGTCTATTTTGGCGATTAATTATGACACTTTTTTTTTCAGCCATCCATAGCGTTTCTACTCGGATGGCTTATTCGCCATTAAAGTGGGCGTGGCTAGGGATGGGCACCTGTCACCTTTGAGTCACTACCAATTGTTTTGCAACCGTAATTATTTATGACACTTTTTTTTTTTTTTCAGCCATCCATAGCGTTTCTACTCGGATGGCTTCTTCACCATTAAAGTGGGCGTGGCTAGGGATGGGCACCTGTCACCTTTGAGTCAATACCAATTGTTTTGCAACCGTCTATTTTGGCGATTAATTATGACACTTTTTTTTTCAGCCATCCATAGCATTTCTACTCGTATGGCTTCTTTACTATTAAAGTGGGCGTGGCTAGGGATGGGCACCTGTCACCTTTGAGTCAATACCAATTGTTTTGCAACCGTCTATTTTGGTGATTAATTATGACTTTTTTTTTTTTTTTCAGCCATCCGTAGCGTTTCTACTCGTATGGCTTCTTCACCATTAAAGTGGGCGTGGCTAGGGATGGGCACCTGTCACCTTTGAGTCAATACCAATTGTTTTGCAACCGTCTATTTTGCGATTAATTATGACACTTTTTTTTCAGCCATCCATAGCGTTTCTACTCGTATGGCTTCTTCGCTATTAAAGTGGGCGTGGCTAGAGATGGGCACCTGTCACCTTTGAGTCAATACCAATTGTTTTGCAACCGTAATTATTTATGACACTTTTTTTTTTTTTCCAACTGCAGCGCTGTTCGGTTTTTCCGGCCGTCCGTAGCGTTTCTACTCGAATGGCTTATTCGCCATTAAAGTGGGCGTGGCTAGGGATGGGCACCTGTCACCTTTGAGTCAATACCAATTGTTTTGCAACCGTCTATTTTGGCAATTAATTATGACACTTTTTTTCCTTTTTTTTCAGCCATTCGTAGCGTTTCAACTCGTATGGCTTCTTCGCCATTAAAGTGGGCGTGGCTAGGGATGGGCACCTGTCACCTTTGAGTCAATACCAATTGTTTTGCAACCGTCTATTTTGGCAATTAATTATGACACTTTTTTTTTTTTCAACCATCCATAGCGTTTCTACTCGTATGACTTCTTCACCATTAAAGTGGGCGTGGCTAGGGATGGGCACCTGTCACCTTTGAGTCCACACCAATTGTTTTGCAACCGTCTATTTTGGCAATTAATTATGACTTTTTTTTTTTTTTCAACCGCAGCGCCATCCGTAGCGTATCTACTCGTATGGCTTTTTCGCCATTAAAGTGGGCGTGGCTAGGGATGGGCACCTGTCATTTTTGAGTGACTACCAATTGTTTTGCAACCGTAATTATTTATGACACTTTTTTTTCCAACCGCAGCGCTGTTCGGTTTTTCCGTCCGTCCGTAGCGTTTCTACTCGTATGGCTTATTCGCCATTAAAGTGGGCGTGGCTAGGGATGGGCACCTGTCACCTTTGAGTCAATACCAATTGTTTTGCAACCGTAATTATTTATGACACTTTTTTTTTTTTTCAACCATCCAACGCGTTTCTACTCGTATGGCTTCTTCACCATTAAAGTGGGCGTGGCTAGGGATGGGCACCTGTCACCTTTGAGTCAATACCAATTGTTTTGCAACCGTAATTATTTATGACACTTTTTTTTTTTTTTTTCAGCCATCCATAGCGTTTCTACTCGTATGGCTTCTTCGCTATTAAAGTGGGCGTGGCTAGGGATGGGCACCTGTCACCTTTGAGTCAATACCAATTGTTTTGCAACCGTAATTATTTATGACACTTTTTTTTTTTTTTCCAACCATCCGTAGCGTTTCAACTCGTATGGCTTCTTCGCCATTAAAGTGGGCGTGGCTAGGGATGGGCACCTGTCACTTTTGAGTCAATACCAATTGTTTTGCAACCGTAATTATTTATGACACTTTTTTTTTTTTTCCAACCGCAGCGCTGTTCGGTTTTTCCGGCCGTCCGTAGCGTTTCTACTCGGATAGCTTATTCGCCATTAAAGTGGGCGTGGCTAGGGATGGGCACCTGTCACCTTTGAGTCAATACCAATTGTTTTGTAACCGTCTATTTTGGCAATTAACTATGACTTTTTTTTTTTTTTTCCAACCGCAGCGCTGTTCAGTTCTCCAGCCGTCCGTAGCGTTTCTACTCGTATGGCTTCTTCACCACTAAAGTGGGCGTGGCTAGGGATGGGCACCTGTCACTTTTGAGTCAATACCAATTATTTTGCAACTGTCTTTTTTGGCGATTAATTATGACACTTTTTTCCCTTTTTTTTCAGCCATCCATAGCGTTTCTACTTGTACGGCTTCTTCACTCATCACTCCCAGCAACGTTTCTGAGTTTTACAATAGAACTAAAACAATTCATACTTACTAGAGTGTCCCGTGTGTGACGTCTCAAGGACTCAGATTTAACATTGGGCTAAAACAATTTGGCCGGGAGCCGAAAACATGCAAAGTAACTACACACACGTGTGTATATATGTACGTGTATGTGTATATGTATATGTGTATACATATATATGTATATGCATATATACACATACATATATACATACACTGTATACATATATGCATATACACATAAATATATACATATACATATACACATACATATATATGTATGTGTATATGTATATATGTGTGTATATATATATATATATACATATATATATATATATGTATATATATTAAGTTAAGTTAAGTTAAAGTAGCCATGATAGTCACACATACACTCTAGGTGTAGTGAAATTATTCTCTGCATTTGACCCATCACCCTTGATCACCCCCCTGGGAGGTGAGGGGAGCAGTGAGCAGCAGCGGTGGCTGCGCCCGGGAGTCATTTTTCGTGATTTAACCCCCAATTCCAACCCTTGATGCTGAGTGCCAAGCAGGGAGGTAATGGCTCCCATTTTTATAGTCTTTGGTATGACTCGGCCAGGGTTTGAGCATATATATATATATATTTATGTATATTTATATATATGAAGTGGAAAATGGTAACGTTGCCTAAAGGCAGCTCCGAGTACTGCTTCAGTGCTGGTTTCCCTGCCAAGTGCTCGGGATGTGGCGCCACATGCAAGAAAAGTATAGAAACATGTCAGGGTTTGAGTGAGTTAGGGTACCCATCCCTAGGTGTGGCTTGTTATTATTTGGCAGTTATGACTCCGCCCTGCAAACTCTGCGCAGCAAGAAGAGGTTCAACAAATGTGAGACACTATGTTGCTGTAGGACACAATTATGTGTCATCAAGATAAGAGTACTGTAGTTATGTGGTGGGCTGTTTTTCATATAAATACTCTTTTTTTGCGTCACTGCTGCCAATATTTATTGTCTTTATTTCTTTGGTTGGTGACGTTTTATTTTATTACATTTCTTTTCAGTCTATAGCAGAGGTGTCCAAACTTCCTACTTGGTCTAAACAAATGGTCTATTTATATATACTAGTTCACCAGGGGGAGCTCCACTAACCACGTTAAAGCCAGATTCCGAACTAACAAAGGTCTTAACTCCTTCTATGCCACATCAATATGGAATGCACTCCCAACAGGTGTAAAAGAAAGTGCATCTCTATCCTCCTTCAAAACCGCAATAAAAGTACACCTCCAGGCAACTTCAACCCTAAACTAACACCCTCCCTGGATTGTTAATAATCAAATGTAAATAATCAAATGTAGATACTTGTTCTTATGCCTTCTGATCTCTCTCTCTCTGTCCACTACTTGCTGTCCATATCCTACCAAGTCAGTCCTACACTGTTTCAATGTCCATTTCTCTCTTCTCAATTGTTGATGACTGATGATAACAACCAAACAT